>NC_067229.1:1895000-2140000 GCF_019924925.1 Ctenopharyngodon idella | reverse complement strand
TTTGAGTTATGATGTTCCCAATTTTAAGTAAGCAGAACTATCAAATTTTGAGTATTAGTACTCATGCATGTTAATTGCTTCTAACTTAGAGTACTGAGTTAGCTAACTTATACATTTTGATAGCAATTAACATAAAAGATTTAGTTAATTCACTTTTTTATTTTGAGTTCTTGCAAATCAAATTTAAAATGACTGGATTTCTGTTTGGTTTGTCAATTTCAAACCAAGCAATTTTCAATTGGTCAACACAGCGAATTTGCGCGTCCAACTTAAACACCTTGCAAAATCTGTTTAGGAGACAAAACTACTGATCGTCTGGGGGCGAAAAAATCTCCTAAACTGACAGGTGTGAGTGGTGCTTCATTCATGGCTATAGTATTGTCAGTGAACAATTACTTTTTTTGCCCAACAAATTTCGTTGAAACTGTTGTGACCAAGCCTTAACAATAAAGGCTTGTGCACACCGGGACGATTATCGCGTGTGCTTATTGTCGACGTTTAATGCCTCGTGACTAAACAAAGGGCACCAATGTGAGTGTGCACACCGACGCGCAAAACGGCAGGTGTAAAAGCGTCATTTTTTGGTTTGATGCGCCACGTTAAAAACTGGCCGACCAATGAGATTGGCTCTTTTGTTCATGTGCCTGGAGCTGCTGAAGTTACAGTAAGTTACAATAAAATATGACTTGGTGGCGCTTGCCGAGCACACATTGATACCTAAGAAGAAGACGACAAAGAGGAAGTAAGTAGACGAAGAAGAAGAAGATGCAACGAGGCAAGATGAATGTAGAGCTGCTGGTCTCATTGGTGTCTGAACACAAAAAGCTTTATGACAAACGCCACAGCGACTACAAAAATCTCGATAAAAGGAAGTTGTTATGGAGAGGAATTGCAGATCAAATAGGATTCGATGGTTAGTTTCATTTCATTTCACTTAATTTTCTTTCATGTACATAGGCTTGTAACTTTTTTTCCACTTTTGACCATCGTCATTGTTTGTGTGCTGTAGTGGAGGGAGTGTGCCATCTACTGTCAGGGAGTGAAATTGCAAGTTCACTCGGCACATTGCCAGTGAAAATCGCTTGGGTATGAACACAAAGACGCGTTGAAAAACATCTCGAAAAACGCTGGCGATAATCGTCCCGGTGTGCATGCACCCTCCCTGTACCTTCCCCTAACCCTACACAATACAGTTTTGATATTATTAAACACTCGTTCGCAGATTATTTCTTCTTTTAGAACGTTATTTTGATTTTTAATGAAAATAAATGCGAGCTCGGCAAAAGGTGGATTCACATCCATTGTGTTAAAAGCCAGGTCTGCGAGCCTTACTGCGCCACTGAAGATGTTGAATTCCACGCGTCTTTTTTAAAACTTCCGTGGCCCAACCAGACATTGGTGGGCAGAACTAGTGTAAATAATGTTTGCCAACAAGAGATGCTATTTGCACTTAGTGTAAATAGACTCTCCATAACAGTAAATGACACAAGCCAGATTCAAATGCTGCCTATGTGCTACAACATGAACATAAAACTGCCCCCAATTTTAAATAAACGGCACGGCACGTGAACCAATCTGTGTTCCTCTTTACTACTCATTACAGCACCAAATAAACATGAATGAACATCAGAAGGGATGTTGAAAGATACAGTACATCTTACTGAAATGTATCATGTCTCATGTAATCGTTCAATGAGTGTTTCAACCACGGAAAGATGTGAATAAAACAGCTTGTGAACAATACAGTATGTCACGTAAAGCCATTCAATGACCATGTTAAATGAACTCTAGAGAGGAGCATTTTGCTAAATATATGCACTATATTACATTTTTATTATATTTTTACTCTTATATCATTAAAAATATTGTAACATTACCATTAAAACTGCATATTAACTGTATAAAATGAGTTGTTAATTTTAACCTTTAATAATAATGCCAGCATATAGCATGTTCATTTTGCTAAATCTATGCACTATATTACATAATTATTATGGTTTTTTTTTTACAGCATTAGTTGAGAGAAATTTGTTTCCTTGAGAAAAAATAACATGTAGGCCCTACTGTAGCTGATATTTAGCCAAATGAATCAATACTGAATCAAGATCAGAATCGAATCGCAAACTTAAATCGATTATGATTATTTATGTAGCCTATTGTATATCGATATAAATGTAATTTACTGTATTACCACTGACAAAACTGAAATTTAGGGTTTTTCAGCACCATTTTTGTTTACAGATTTAGAGGCTTTCTATTGGATCAAACCACCTAGCAACCACCCAGCAACCAAATAGCGTCGCCCTGGCAACCATCACACCACCCAATCGTCATGGCAGCGAGTTTTGCAGGACTGCGTCTCAGAAAATGTCAAAATCTAGTTCGTGTCTGTGATGTTTAATTTAGCCGCAACATGTTCATTCCGTGAAACGCAGTTCAGGAGATTCTGAGAAGAGATTTCGCATTAGCTAATCTGCTTCAGTTAGAAACACGACCACTCTTCTTCCTTGTTGTTTTCCCCCCCTTTTGTTCGTTGCAGTAACACTTACTGTTGTTTTCTGAGGGACCGACTGATCAGGACTCGCAGACAAGTTGAGACAGCTCAGTTCGCGCGCGTGTGGGTGTTGATGTCGAGTGAAAGATCAGAACAGCAAGTGTCTGTGTTCGATATCTGGAGTACAGTGTGGGGTATTTTTAGAACACGGTTCCTTTGAACAGACGAGAATGAAGCTCCGTCCGCTGTCTGATCTCCCTCCCTCCCTCACTGACCGCATCCTCCTCTCGCTAGCATGAAAGACTCCTGAAGCATTCATGCGTTTTAGTTGTACGACCTTGTGCTTTTAATGGACAAAACGTGAAACATAAAGAAATCGATTATCCACATTATTTACATGGATGCAAATAAATGCAGAACTGCAGCTCGACGTATGCGGCCTTATTCATGCAACACGAACAGATTGAATTTGTGTACATCATACATCCAGTCGATTGTCCCATTGAACTGAACAATAGCACCATTGAGATACTAAGCTGCCTTTATAAAAGTAGTTAATTTGTGCAACCCTGGAGTTATTAGCTGTTTCGCATCAACAGAAGTAAGTGCATTGAAATATATACATTTAAATATGATGGATATTATCATTCCACACCACAGATTTTTAAGAACAATTCCACTTCTATAGGCAATGAAATATTTCAGAACCAGAGTTTTATACCTCACTCCCTAGTGTCACTGTAGTAAATGGGGCCGTGATGTATCTCATTTTAATATTCATCACATATTTAAATGCATGGACAGGACCGGAGAGATCTGTCATAAAACCAGACACTCCGGAGTAAAACGTTTCTTTTTTTCATTTTTACATTCTCATTCTTCATTATCCTCCACCTGCATGTGGTTTTTGATTGAGGTGATGAGCCTGAACAGAAGGATATTCTTTTGCGCTCGTTTTCCATTCATTTTGTAATTCCTCTTTGTCGGTACACTTTTCATCGCATTCAGCTCCACTGTTATTGAAGCTACAATAATTCTATTATGGAGACAAAAGCCCGAGATCCGTCAGGAAGACAGTAAAGTGGATTGTGTGGAGATTTGAATTAGAAAAGAGAGGACGTCACCTTCTATTATAGCTTTATATTGTGTGACTAACACTATTTATATATGTAGATTAACCATATAGTACAGAAACACAAGTAAAAAGAGAATGTTAATGGGTGATTCTTGAAAATTTAAAAGTAGTAAAACTATTTCTGAGGTGTATCCTGGAATAAGGATCTGCTCTCGGCCTTGATCAGCCTTTAAGTGAGTTTTGATGTGTGTGATGGTAATGACGGTAATGACATTTCTCACTTTTTATTGGAAAAGTTGGATAAGTCTTGCACGTCAATTAACTTTGAAGTGACAATAACAATTCGAAACTGATTTCTTCTGAAGTAAATTAACTTATACTTAACTTAAATAACTTAAGTAGTTGAGAAAATAGTGGTAATGGCACCTAATAAAGTTATTGTCAGATCGTGATGCAAAAATTTTAGAGTTATTGATTTTCATGTCCATCATGACCAAATATAAACTTCTGTGGAAAAAATCAGTTGTTCTCTAAATCAATTGTTCTTGTGTTCGTGTAACGGTAATGATGGTCATTTTTTCATTATTATTGTGTATTGTATAATAAATAGTGTAATTACCGTCATTACCGTCACACAAACAACAGAACAGTTGTTTTAGAGAACAATTGATTTTTTTCCACATATATTAGGAAAAGTGCAAAATAAAAATTGCCTGATTGTAACTATTTTATTTATTATATTTTTTTTATTTATGATTATTTACTACTATTATTATGTTATATATTTGTATTTATTTATTTTTAAATTAAACTAAGGGACATAAGTTTGAACAATCGACCTTATATTCATTAATTTTGTGATAAATACACTGAACTGTATGTTGTAGACTCTCAGGCACCTCTGGGACCCCTGGCATAAAAAGGCTGGATTTTCTTGTTAACACTTTGTATGGTACCGTTATTTACTTTCATCAAAACATTTTCATTATTTCATTACATATAATGCTTATTAAATCAATATTTAATGTTCATTCACATAATAAGAAATGTCATGCATTCCGTATGTTTTATATATCTTCACAGCAGACCCACTGGTTCATGGACACCCGGTTGAAAAGCCTATGAAAGATCTCATCGAAACACATTATGTGGTCGCAATAAAGCTGGATGTGCAGGTAAAATGCTCTGAAATGATCCGTATGTCACATAATCATCCTCCATCTTCATCTGCGATCTGATCTAATGTGTTTTTACGGATTGCAAAGTCCAAACAGCAGTGCTGTGAGTAATATAAGCTGGGTTTAACTGATGATATTTGCACAAGTGCTCATTTTCCTCGAAGCTTCATTGGAGTGTATGACTGTTCTTAGGTTTATATTGCATGTCGGTATGGTAAAGGTCAGACCTTGATAGCTTAGTGAAAATGGGATAATTTCAGTGACTACACTTTCAATATTAAAGTGCTCCTATCTAAATACAATACTGAATAATAATAATAATCACGAGTTTTATACATTTACTGAAGGATTTGCTGGCATTAGCCTGTGAATATTTGCTACCACAATGCTAGGGGTTGTTGCTATGGTGCTCAGGGTGGTAACTAGTGCGTTCTGGGTGGTTTCTAGGGTGTTTCCAGGGTGTTCTGGGTGGTTACTAGGGTGTTCTGGGTGGTTACTACAGTAGGTGGTTACTAAGGTGTTCTGGGTGGTTACTATGTGGTTTCTAGGGTTTTGGGTAGTTTCTAAGGTGTTCTGGGCAGTTACTAGGGTGTTTCTAGTGTGTTCTTTGCGGTAACTAGGATGTTTATAGGGTGTTCTGGGTGGTTACTAGGGTCTTCTGGGTGGTTACTATGGTAGGTGGTTACTAGGGTGTTCTGGGTGGTTACTAGGTGGTTTCTAGGGTTTTTGGTTGGTTTCTAAGGTGTTTCCAGGGTGTTCTGGGTGGTTACTACAGCAAGTGGTTACTAGGATGTTCTGGGTGGTTACTAGGTGGTTTCTAGGGTTTTGGGTGGTTACTAGGGTGTTTCTAGTGTGTTCTCTGCGGTTACTAGAGTGTTTCTAGGGTGTTCTGGGTGGTTACTAGGGTATTCTAATCAGTTTTTAGGGTGTTTCTAAGGTGTTCTGGGTGGTTTCTAAGGTGTTCTGGGCGGTTACTACAGTAGGTGCTTACTAGGGTGTTCAGCGTGGTTACTAGGTGGTTCCTAGGGTTTTTGGGTGGTTTCTAGAGTATTATAAGCAGTTTTTAGGGTGTTTCTAAGAGGTTCTGGGTGGTTACTATGGTGTTTTCTGGGTGTTCTTGGTGGTTTCTAGGGTTTTCTGGGTGGTTACTACAGTAGGTAGTTACTAGGGTGTTCTGGGTGGTTACTAGGTGGTTTCTAAGGTGTTCTGGATGGTTACTAGGGTGTTTCTAGGGTGATCTCTGTGGTTACTAGGGTGTTTCTAGGGTGATCTCTGTGGTTACTAGGGTATTCTAAGCAGTTTCTATGGTGTTTCTAGGGTGTTCTGGGTGGCTACTACTGTAAGTGGTTGTTAGGGTGTTCTGGGTCATTTCTATGGTGTTCTGGGTGGTTACTACAGAAGGTGGTTGTTAAGGTGTTTTGAGTGGTTTCTAGAGTGTTTTGCGCAGTTGCTAGGGCAAGTATGGGCAACTTCGGTACTGGAGGGCCACTGTCCTGCAGAGTTTAGCTCCAACCATGATGAAACTCATTTGCCTGTAGCCTTCTAGTAATCCTGAAGACATTGTTCAGGTGGGTTTGATTAGGGTTGGAGTTAAACTCTGCACAACAGTGGCCCTCCAGGAATGAGCTCTAAGGTGTTCTGGGCAGTTACTAGGGTGTTTCTATGGTGTTCTGAATGGTTTCTAGAGTATTCTGGGCGGTTACTAGGGTGTTTCTAGGGTGTTCTTGGATGGTTTCTAGAGTGTTCTGGGTGGTAGGGTGTTTCTAGGTGGTTACTTGGTGTTTTCTTGGGTGTTCTGGGCAGTTACAAGGGTGTTTCTTTGGTGTTTTGGGCAGTAACTAGGTGGTACTACTGATCAAAAGCATGTACCTCAAGTCCCTGTGATATTGTGGTCTCAAAATATGGCTCAGGTTATTATTTATTTATTTATTTATTTATTTGTGCAAGCCTGTGGGATTTTTTGCCCATTTATGTTGTCTGCTAGGTAAAATCTTTAAAACCGAACCCTTAAAGTAAAAACACAATATAATAGCCACATGATTTGAGGCGTCATTCATCTCTCTGTAGCACAAAATGTTCAGGACGAGTTTAGCTGCAAAATGTGGTACTTGGTATGAGCAATAGTATTAGCAATACTTAGCAAACAACGCTAATAATAAACATCAGGCAGCTTAATTTGAGTTAATCATGCGGTTTTCTTTTGGTATCAGTAATTTAATTTTAAGTGATTGTTTTTCTGTCTTGTTTTGCTCTCATCTGCTTATTATTTTTGAGTAAAATTGTTGGTTGTTAGCGCCTGACAACCTCACAAAGCGGCAAATAATCATTTCTGACTTTTCAATGCCGCTCACTGTCGGTCTTTATTAGCGATTCCCTCAGCTGAAACTACCCAAATTACACATAATGAAATCCAATTAACATTTGGAGTCAGCAATTAAGTTGCCTTCCAGAGGCCTGATGTGAAAAGGGAGCTCATGCGGCTGGACGCTTAGCATTAGCGTTAGCAGTGTCTGCAAGCCCACGTCCAAATGTTTACAATCCAATTAACGGCTCTGTTCGTCCTCTCAGTCAGATCCAAATGCCATGTTTGCTGAGAATGTGAAGTAAATCCAAACTCAAGACAGGTAACAGCTGTCTGACGCTTTTCAACCAGTGGAAACCAGTTTTATCTTTCCTCTTAAAGGAACAATTTGCTCATGAAAAGTTTTGTCTTTATTTACTCACCCTCATGTTGCTCCAAACCCGTCTGCTGTTTCCATTTTTCTGTACAAAACATAAGGAGAAATTTTGGAGCATCTTTATGCAGCTCTTGTCTGTCAAGCCCTAAAAAGGATAAGAAATGCATGATAGTGTATATATAGACTAGTAGTATGGACTACTTTTTATGATTTTTAGTTATTTTTTTTAAAGCTTGTCATATGTTGTAACCCTCAACTACAGTTATATAAAAATAGAAATAATTCTTAATAATTTCACTGATTAATTTAATGTAAAATATTTTTAAAATCAATTTGATAACATTAAAAAAGGAAAAGAAAAAACTATTATACTGTTCTTTTTATGCAACATTTATTTACACAATGTTTTTTATTAAATTGATTTGATATTTTTTTAATACTTATTGACTGTACATTTTTATTAAAATCAATTTGATAAAATATTACAATCTAAACTACTTTTTATTCTTCCAAACTAGCGTGCTTTTATTTTAATACAATGTTTTATTGATTTATTTATTTATTCAACAATGATTTCATTTTATATTTTAAATTAATTAATTATTATTTTAATATATTATTTTAATTTTTTTTATACTAAATGATTTTATAAAATATTTAAAAAACAATTTTATAAAATATTTAAAAGAATAAAAGAAAAGAAAATTTAATTTATTCCAAAATACTTTGATGTTACTTTTATACAACAATTATTTAATTTTATAAAATTGATTTTACACATTTTTATACTAATTATAAAATATTGTATAAAATCAATACGCATTTTAAAGAGGGTTTCAGAGCTTAAAATGTCCTCCTCATTATAATCAAATGCAATGACGTTAGCCAATCATAACAGTGACCGTTTACTGACAAGCCTTAAAGGAGCCGCACCTTAAAAACGGATCATTTCAGACAGATGAACCTCAAGGAACATATTTAAATAATAAAAAATCCATGTCATGACCCCTTTAACCTCCTTTAAGTTGACATTCCATCACGCTCTCATGGCGCGAGGTGCTGAAAAAACAGTAAGGCGCATTGAAATGGTCAAAGACGTGTATTCTAGTTCATGTTTACATAGACTAATGATTAAAATAAGATGTGTTCTGTATAAGCTGTTGAGTAACTGTTGCATTAACCTCCTAAATTCTTAATTCGTCATTCTAATAGTCAAAATAATATAGTTGCAGCGGCGATTCATAATATTGCGAGTCGTGGCGAACAGCATCTAAAGTCACCGTTGGTCTCTGAGAAGGATGAGCCCTTCCCTTCATGGCTTTTAAAGTGCATTAGACCTTCATCCCCTGATCCTGCTCTTTTTTTCCCATCTAAAACATGAAGCTTGGCGCAGGTTAAAAGGCCTGTGCCCCTCTATCAGTCCATCTCCAGCTCTTTGTTGAGTGGTTTGGCGGGGAAAAAGGGGTTTGATGTACTGACTCGAGAGTCTTGAAATCAGCGCGGCCCATCTGATCTCCCGAGCCCCGGCCGGCCAATCCGCGGACCAATCAGGAATTAGTATCAGTGCGGACACGACAGCACCCGACCTTCTGTCTCGAAACGCTGGATTTGTGTTGATAAATAAAGCGAGGGAGAGAGGACGGCATTGCCAGGAATAAGAAAATGCTTTTTTTTTATTTTTATTTGATGGAGGTCAGATCTGGCAAGTGTCCCGGGCTTCTGACTTCAGCAGGTATCGGCTCCATCTGGCTGATTCATGTCTGATGGTATCTGCTCAAAAGGAACTGGTTTATTTAGAGAATACATCAGGACAGCAGAGATGCTGAAGATACGAGGCTGTGAGGGCCGGCACGGGGCTTATCAGGGCTCTGCAGCTCAGTGGGCGGGGCTTGAGGTTGACGGGTGGTGCTGAAGACCAATCAGAATTGCTGTTTATTATTTCTAAACAAATTTCACTTATTGAAGAAAAACATATAATTATTATTATATGCAATTGTGTTTTATGTATTATTATTATTACTAATTATTACTATTATTACTCAAATTTACTTAACAAAAATGTTATTATTATTATTTATTGTTATTATTATTAATATATTTTGAGATTTTAATTTTAATTTATAACTAAAACTGTTTCATATTATTCTTATTTTATTTTTTTACTTATATTTATTTATATTTCATATTATTACATTCTGAGATTTTGTTTTATTTAATTATTATTATTATTTTTAGTATTATTATTTGTCCTGATGTCCCGTTAAACCCATAATATAACTAAAATGTTTTATATTACTTTTTATTTTTTTTAAATTGACCTTGATATTATTATTATTATTATTATTATTAATAATAAATTTTAAGATTTTGTTTTATTAAATGTATATTTTTTATTGTTTTTAGATTATTATTAAACTCAATTAAAGACAACTTAGATAAAAAAAACATTTTACTTTTATTATTAATTTATTTTGAGATTAATATTATTACAATTATTATTATTAATATTATCATTATTTGTCCTCTGATGTCCTATTACACTCATAATTTAACACTTAGATGCTTAACAATTTAAAACTTTTTACTTTTTCATTTTATTAATTGATTTTGAGTTTTTTCCCCTCTGATGTCAAAAGAAAATATTATTTAGCTCAGAGAAAATTAATATCACCAAGTCATGCCTTAAAGCAAATCAAAAGGTTTTATTATAACACACACAGTGGTTTTTGGCGAGACTGATTTAAATGACATTACAGCTGAGTTGGATACAACCAGACTGTTCGAGAAGTAAAATTATGGGCAAAGATAATTAGATTTTTCTCTAATGCATAAACAAAATAACTAAACGACAGATTAGAAGGTTTTAACTTGACAAATTTGACACCGTCTTTGATCAAAAGCTACAATCGTGTGTAAGACCTGAAAACAAATCTCTCTGAAAATCAAAATACAAGCGAGCTGTTGTGCGCTATCCTTTTCATCTACGTGAATTTCTGAGGTTTTCACGATTTCAGAGCCGTTGTTAGTGAGGTGACGCCAGGATTACATCTCGTCTGAAATACGTCTGGCCTCTTTCTCTTCAGACACCAGAGCGTTTGTCATTAGCCCTCATTGATATTCAACGAGCACACTTATCTCAGATGAACACGGATGACGGATCTATCAGAAAGTCATAACGAATGATAAATCATGCTGTTGTCCTTAGTTTCTGGATGTTGCGCAGTTTAATTAGTCTACATTGGGAGCAGGAGAAAATGAATAAAGATGAAAACAGTGAAGTTGCGGCGAAGCTCGGGGGCCGTCGGTGGAACAGAGACGCCACTGACTTTTTTTTTTGCGGAGTAATTATTGTAATTAATGCTAGATGATGACCTGTGCGTATGGGCTTTGAGGCATGGGAGATGAAAAGTTTTTCGGCGTGTAGTAAAGTGTCACCTGACTCAATTTGTGGACTGAATGAATTACTGAAGTGTTCATCTCATTTTGTTAACAGTGCTGTTCATTTTTTTGACAGATCCTGATGTCATTGTACGGGATTGAGCGGCGTGAACATGCTTCAAAACATCTCTTTTCGTGTTCCCCGGAAGTCGCTTGTGTTTGGAACGACGTGAGGCTGAGTAAACGATGACAGGATTTTCATTTCGGGTGAGTGATTCTGGAAAAAATGACTTTAAAGTCTTTAATATTGCAGATAAGTCTCATAACATGGGTCTCACCCCAAACAAATGTGGATTGGGGTGTCGCACGTAGCCGAGAAACATTTGCCATGGCCTCCTAACAAAGACGGATGTCTCTCGTTCAGAGGAGCTGATGGAGGGCCCGTCATATTAAGTGAGATCACGGAGGTCTGTTGGCGCACCAGCAGGGGAGCGTATTTTTTAATAAAAGGAAGAGTGTGTGTTCCTCAAGTGTGTGTTTCCCAGTCTGACAGGCACATGCGCCATGCTGCGCCTGCACGTCTGTTGCGTGGGCTTGTTTCTGAATGAGAGGGAACAGGCTCCCGCTCTACTTGCTGTCCATCTCATCCACTCTTTGTCATTACGATCCCGGGTTTATTTCCTAGAGGTATTTCTTTTGAAGGGCTGAAAATTCAATTACAGAGCGATCCTTTGATTTGCGTAGCATCTGGGTCATGCCTCTCCGGAAAGTGTTTGGCGAAAGGTTGCATGAAACTGAGGAAAGGAGATTCGCAACCTTGCAAAATACAACCTAAACTTCTCTGAAACAAGAATAATTATCCTGTTTATCAGCAAATTTGAAACTGTAGCTTCCCAAGCTAAGACGTGTTCACACCAAGAATGATAACTATAAAGATAACGTTAAATATAACGATAACATTAATGATAACAATAACAACAACAATAATAACGTTAACTGTAACGTTAACTATAACAATAAATATAACATTAACAACATTAACGATAACAATAACAACAACAACAACAACAACAACTATAACGTTAACGATAGCAACAACTGTAACGTTAACTATAGCAATAACTATAATGTTAACAATAACATTAACGATAACAATAACAACAACTGTAACGTTAACGATAACTATAACGATAACAATAACAACTGTAACGTTAGCTATAACAATAACTAGAACTATAAAGATAACAATAACAACTGTAACGTTAACTATAACAATAACTATAACGTTAACGATATCTATAACGATAACAATAACAACAACTGTAACGTTAACTATAGCAATAACTATAATGTTAACAATAACATTAACGATAACAATAACAACAACTATAACGTTAACTGTAACGTTAACGATAACTATAACGATAACAATAACAACAACTGTAACGTTAGCTATAACAATAACTATAACGATAACAATAACAACAACTGTAATGTTAACTATAGCAATAACTATAACGTTAACGATATCTATAACGATAACAATAACAACAACGATAACGATAATGTTAACAATAAATATAACAATAAGTATATTAGCATCCACACAAATGAACGATAACGTTCTGTTCATTCTAAGCGCGCACTGCAGTTTTGTTGTCTGTCGCTTTAAATGCTTGAGCTCATTAAACCAGGATTGATTCTGATTGGCTGTCAATGATTTTATCGTTCATCAGCTGGAGAAAATCGTATTGAAAGTAATTCCAACTATAGCATTAGTCGCTATAGTCGTGGTGTGTACTCGCTATTCTTTTAAATGTAGAACTATATCATTATCGTTATCGTCATAGTTATCATCTTTGGTGTGAATGGGCCTTTAAAGTAAGCTACAGTCAAGCTAATCAAAAAGCAGTTTGCTACACTACAAATTGCAAATAAAAAGCAGCTAACCATATTAAAGCTCTTTTAGACGATATATTTATCAGATGATATTATTTGGATCAAAAGATTTCAGTATCTGGCACAATTTATACAACTAATATAATTATTGAAAATAATTGAAAATATAGTGATAGCAAAGTTTAGCTACGAAAAAGGCACAAAATTTAACTTAGAAGTAAATGAAGATTCAAATGAATCATTATTAACCAGTTCATTAAAAAATCTGGCTCACTAAAATGAATCAGACTTTCCGGCACTATTTGAATCAGAGACACGCTTGTAACATTTTGTTGTGTTCTTGTTAGCTAGTTGCATGAAAAGTTGTACTATTTTGAAAGGTGCTCCAATACTGTCACGCTGCTTAAAAATGTCGCTAGGTTATAGGGTGGCTCTTTATAGTGCGTTACTTCTCAATTCACTTCCAGGTAAGACCTATTTAAAAAGAAAAACGTTGCAGAGAAAGGATTGCTAACATGCTAAAGTTTAGCTACTCACAGGAAAATCTACATTTTTTTAAGCAGATAATTTAAAGTTACGCTACTGAGAAATGTAGTTAGAGTTCTTCTCAACTTTGCCATTTACTTCCAGCTAAGACCTAGTTAAAAAGAAAAATGCTGCAGAGAAAAGATTATTAGCACGTTAAGACTTTGCTACTTACTGGAAAAATCTACACTTTAGCAGATAAGATACGATTACGCTACTAAGAAATGTAGCTAGGTTATTAGCATGATTTCTTCCGTTCCGTATATCACCTCCAGTTAAGAACTAATTACAAAGACACTGCAGAGGAAGAATGCTAACATGTTAAGATTTAGCTGACAAGTTTTTAACAACAACAACAAACAATGGCTCAAGAGGTTTAGTTTGTTGATTATATGTGATTATCTGGAGTTATATATTTGCTGACATGTCTTAAAAGAGACTCCGCCAGTTAGCAAACATTTACCCGGTATGCTAACTGTATATCCTGGCAGAATTAGCAAAGAGGAATCCTGTTCCTCAACAACAGCACAACAATCCAGTGACACGTGCAGCGTGTATGTAGATGTACTTTGAAAGAGGTTTTCGAGCTAGCGCGCTAGTTTTGCGCCGTTAGCAAAGTAAAACGAGTGGTGTTAGCCTGTTTGCTTTGAAGGTTATTTGTCAGTGCCGTGGAGGACGTGTTTTAGCATGTGATGCTAGAGGTGGGTGGAGTGAGCTGGCCTGTTTTGATGGATACGGAAAGCACGCTAGTCCCACAGCAATTAGCTTCTTCTCCGGTAGAGCCGAACTGTCAGGCTGATGGAGTCTCTCTGGCCCCGGCTGTCAAGACATCCTGGTGGAGTCCAAACAAATGCTTCCATCCATGTGTTTGCTTTGTGTTTGACCTGCTCTCTGGCTCTTCTTAACTGGATTGTAGTGAGATTGAAACGTTGTCCTCCGAGGCTTTAGCGGAACAACGCTAATATCAACCAGACAACATTTAGCCGCAATTTTTTGTAGTGTTTTGTCGAGACTTTTGTAGTATGTTTATTTTCTTGAAGTCTGCTTAAAAATCAAACAGGTTCATCTGTAAAAAGTACATTTGACTTGTGGATGTGAATTGTTTTTTTTATGATTAGCCAGGGCTGCCAACTTCTGAGTTTAGCTTAGAGTGAGACTTATGATTGGGGGTTTGGGGTGATTTGATTCATAAGTTTGATTAAGTATCGATTAATTTGGCTAAATATCAGCTACAGTAGGGCCTTCTCAAAGAAACAAATCTCTCTCAACCAATGCCATAAATATACAGGAAAACCAGGGAAACGGTTTTTATAGTAATGATACAATATTTTTAATGATATAAGAATAAAAATATAATAAAAATGTAATATAATGCATGTATTTAACAAAATGCTCCTCTCTAGAGTTCATTTTTCTAGCTAATTAACATGCTATATGGTCATTGAATGGCTTTTCATGACATATTGTTCACAAGCTGTTTTATTCACATCTTTCCACGGTTGAAACACTCACTGAGCGATTACATGAGACGTCATACATTTTTGTAAGCTGTACTGTATCTTACAACATACCTTCAAATAATGGGCGACATTAGGAGGGGGCAAAGGGTGCAGGTGCCCCCCTCCCCATATTTAGTGTAGTCATGGAGTTTCCCGATGCGAGCCGTCAGCTCCGCTACATTTTGGAACGCTTAAGAACTGGGTATACTTAATTTTTCGCATTCCACTCCATGTCTTGCACAGTTGAGCTCGCAAGCCTTTCAAAGTGTACTCATTTAGCTGTGAGGCACGTTCGCACTATCTAGTGGATTTTATATTAAAGCGCTCAAGTCACTCGCACATGCGCTGTTGGGTGTGCACCATCCGCACGGTCACAAAAATTTGGCTGCACGCGGATGGGGTGTGCGGACGTCCGCTGACCCTCCTGATGACAGAAATGACGTCACATGGACAGTGCGCGGACCGTCGTTAAACGTGGATGGCCAAAGTGTACTTGGGGCTTGAGTTAGGCCTCCACAGACGCCGCGCATTCTGAGCGAGATTCAAGTCCACATGAATCCAAGAAAATCTCAGTGTTCAGAGTGAGTTTTATTGTTTAGTCCTTCACGGTGGCGTAGCAGATGGGCAAGCAGGGCATATTAAATTTATCATTATTATTAGGCTACATTTATTATTAAATTACAATTAATTTGCCCCGCAATAATTTCATAGCGCATCACCGCATAACCGACGTGCTGCGAGGATAATAAAAGATGATCCTGTAATGTGCCTATGACAGGTGAAACGCTGCCTCCACAGAAGAAATCAACGCCTGCTTCATCATTGCAACGTTAGCCCCGCCCACTGGCGTGTTAGTGAGATGAGGAGGAGAGAAGAGCGATACAGGACAAAAATAACATTACTTTTCAAAGGATCCTAATGCTAGGAATATGGTTATTTATTTTCAACAACGTGAATGTCTCAGTTGAGCTTTATTTATTTGTATTCGGTACATTTCACTGTGGATTCTTTGGTAAATCAATCGCATTTTGGCGCAGGCTCACTTTTATGATGTGGACTTGATAGTAATGCAACAACATGTCAGTAACTGTGTTAATTCTAATGCCTGATCTGAATGATTCATGTACAGTCAGATGTTGTTTGTCTGTGTGTCAGTAAATCAAACCAGTGACTAAATGGTCAACTTCACGTTGTTTCTCTTAGTAGGATGAAAATATGTTATTCAAATGGTTATTAAATTATATATAGAAAGCGATGAAAGAACGCTCCCTTTACAATCGCTGGAGCTGTCAATCAAACAGCGCGAGTTTATCAGAGACTGAGTTCTGGACTCTCACCAAAACTCCCGTTATATTCAATGAATCTCTTAGTTATATCGCGTTTGCACTGTTAGTTATGATGAAAGCATTCATTAGTGTGCAGAAATTGAGTTGCAATGACGAGATCACTGCTTTCATGTGCTTAACAACATGTCTGTGATCGGCTACGATGTTCATCTCTGCAACCTTTCATGCCACAATCTAAATCTAAATGTAAAGCTTTTCACGATTAGTTAACCTTGAGATCTGTAATAGTAAAAACATGCTAAAAGTTTTCAAGAGAGTTCCACATGTAATACTTAGCTATTTCATATGCAAAGATGTCAGCCAATCACAACAGTGGGCATTTACACTGAAGTCTCACAGCAGACACGCCCCTTCAAACAGAGCGTTCAAATCAGAGGGCTAAAATCAGGGTAGGCAAAATGCCTTTTATTTCTAAATTATGACAATGTTTGATGTAAAAAGCATACTAACATTATAAGTGCACCTCAGGAAACAAAATGCAATTCATGACCCCTTTAAAGAAATGAGTTAATAAACAAGTAACAAGCAAACTTAAACTCTTTGCTTAAAATTTATGCGAATAATTTGCTGATGCAGGTACAAAAAGACTCTGTTTTTTTCTTGCCCCCCTAACTGGAGAGTGAAATATCACCAATGCTTCTGATGTTCATTCATGTTTATTTGGTGCTGTAACAAGTAGTAAAGAGGAACACAGATCGGTTCACGTGCCGCTACAGCGATCTGTCACGCCACATTAAAGAGTGCCAAAATGGTATTTATTGTTTGAAATTTGTAATAAAATGGACAGAATTTGAAAGCTGAGAGTTTTTCATATCAAAAGTAACCTGCTCTGTCGGCTCTGCGTTGTTTTTTCACTGCTAAATTGTTCAAAATGAATTTTACCATCCATTTAATTCCAGATGTAGTTTTTTATTTATTTATTTTTTATTTAATTACAGCTTATTATGATAGAATCATATTAAAATGCAAGTACTTATGATAAAACACTGATTATTTGAGTTAAACATGCTGCTTCATGCTTGCCAACACTAACTGGTCATTTTTTCTTGTAGAAGCAGCGGCTAAATCCAGCCTGCCATATTAACCGGCCGAGAGCACAAGTGAAGCACTTAATCTGCCATCCTGAATCGAGTGCACACAAGCGGACAGGTACCAGACTCCCTCCTGAAGCACAAGAGGGCGGAACGGGGCGGAACTGGGATCCGGGAGCGGTCAATACTCACGGCAGGAGGACTGAAGCCATTATGTGAGTCTGTTTTCAGCTGACCTGCGAATCTATGAGCTGTAGCTGTTCAGATCTTATGTGAGGACATGGCGTTGAACAGAAGCGCGATGAAGCGTGGCGACTGCCAAGAGACGTTTGGATCTCTGATTTATGTGTTTGAAGTATAAACGTGACTCGCTGTCCGGCCCAAAAACCCGAGTGAAAAAAACTTATCATGTAAGATATTTTGTGCAAAGTTATGTGGGCAAGATGCAATGCATTTTTCTCAACTTTTACACTTTTCTTGGAAAATATTCACATTTTTTTCTTGAAATCTGTGCAGTGCATTTGATTTGGCCTCTTCCTCACATCCTTTCAGCACCATCTTTCCACTATCCATTTTTTTTTTACATATCGTCGTTGACATATCTATTTATTGATGGGTTTTTTCTAGTGTCGAGTGCTGTGTAAATATCGACCCGTCCGTTACGTGCCTCTCTGAAGCCTCTCCGTTCTTATCAGCACATAGTGGACGATAAGCGGCTATCTGCTAAATCAGACACCGTCGCAATAGCATCCTGCTCGAAATCGATGCCCCGACGCTGCTTTAAAGACACTCATCATGTGATGACGACCGTTTGAGACTGTTTGCAAAACATGTGGAGCTGAGGGAAGACAAAGCCCCTTTCAAGGAAAGTCTGTTCACTCGGACGCCATATTTGCAGGGCTATTTCGGGCATCCAAGACCAAGTCCTGTCTACTTGAATGGGGGAATCCTGAAATCTCAAAAACTGCTTGCCAGAACTCACAATTAAATAACATATTTCAAATCAGCAACACAATCTGACATTAACTGTCCCATAAATCATGTTTCTTCTGCACAAATGGCATTAAAAAGTGTACATTTTTGAGGCTAGTCCAGCCAATGCGCATGTGCAGTCATAAGTGTGCGTCTCAGAAGGCAAGCTGCAGTGATGCGATGACTTTACCAATCAGCGATAGGCTCTTTTATTTAGTAGGCGGGACTTATTCTGCCATGTTGCACTTTGCACTTTCTCCCATTATGAGTGCACCATCTTCCTATTTATAAAGTCTTAATGGAAGACTGGACGCTATAAATGACAGCCATTTTGTAAACATAAGAAAATGACGGAAATGTTTAGTGATAAAAATCCAACAATTTTTCACCTTTCAGAAACTCAGAAACAGAAACTGTATCACAATTGAGACTCAACTTGATTTCAATGCAGTTAAGATCACATACATAATTAAATATTTTCATAATAATTTTTTCAAAAATTATTAAAAATAAATACTACTACTACTACTAATAATAATAATTATAATAATAATAATTATAATTGGTTATTTGTTTAATACTCAAGTTAATACATTTCATTATCATTTTTAATAATAAAATACTTTAATATTTTAATGATAATAGATTATTAAATAGAAAATGGAATAATAATAATTATAATAATTATTATTATTCTTTGTTTAATACTCCAGTTTAATAATTTTAATGTAATAATTGTCATAAATGCAATTATAATACTTGCATTTATTAATAATAATGTATTTTTTTTCTGTATTTTCGATTGCGTTTGTTAGCTAAACGAATGACTCTCATTCAGTAAGAATGAAAATTATAGCATTGCACATAATATAGGGCAAAATAGTTCCATACATTTTTAAATATAAATAAATTATATATTTTTTCGCTCTTTCTGCCATTTATTTTTCCCGTCAGCTCGTCGCAGTGCGAAGGTTTTTTCATCAACGAGGCTCTGTTTTCTTATTTGGTAGTTTACGTGCATCAGCAATTTTGCAGTTACAATAACATTTCTGTTGCTTCTGGGAAAAAATGCAAAAATATATGCGCAAATGGAATTCAGTGCTCTCCAAATGTGAATGTATTTGACCCAAGATAAAAATAATTTGTCAGAAGTCCTTCAACTTCTCTGGTTGTATATTTGCGTGGTACGATGTCTCCGAGGTCTCCGTTAATAGCCGTACGTGTCCCGCAGTTGGACGTCTCTGGCTTTGATGTTCACCTATTAGAGCGCCTTCCCGCGCTCTCATTATCACTCTCACCAAATTACCTTTGAAGTTGTTTTTACTTTTCTAAATTTATTTCCCTTCCAACGCCTTTCTAACAGCTCATTAGGCTACGAAAGCGCAGCATCCTGACTAAATCACTGCATAATTAAAAGCGATCTTCACTACTCAGACTTGTACGGGTGATGGATTTTGACCAAACTGTGTTTGTTTTACCAATTATGTTTTTCTTCCATGTTCATCTTTCTTTAGTGTGTAATGTTGCTGTTTGAGCATTAAAAACCCTGCAGTCCCTCCAGCAGGAGTTCTTCTCTATATCAGCGTCTCTGTTTCTGAACTCCCTGAAACGCCTCCATTGTAGTCTTGAGTTTTCTTCCGGAAACGAACACGTCACAATATTCCTAATTTAAATATTTCATATAGTTCTGATTCGTAATTCGTTATAAATGGCGGCCACTTTCAAAATGTAAGAAAATGGCGTTTAGTTATAACAATGCAACAATTTTCACCTTTTTCACATTTCAGCAACTCACAAATGTATCGCAATTGAAACTCAACTTGATTTCAGTGGAGTTTGACAACAAAATTCTGTAATAATAATTAAAGAAAATTTCATAAAAAGTATCACTATCATCCATTATGTTGGATTTATACTATTTTGAGTTTAGATACATTTAGATTTTGGGCAAAATGAGACTAATCAACTCTTAAAACCTTTAAAAAACGAAATATTGCAGAATAATCTGGTTATAGAACTTTTCATGAGCTATTCATGCTAATCTGCCGTTAGCGTCAACGAGTTTCCCAGTGAATTGTGGGCCACGGGCGGTCGTGTTGGCCTTTGCGAGCTGGTTTTATTCAGTCGCTGTGAAAGAGGTCGAAGCCTGAGGCCAGAGATCATCTTTTTGTTCCAGCTCTCTGATGAAACACAGACCACACAGAGCGGCTGCTGTTGTTGTGCCGTTCACTCGCGTTTGAAGGTTGTGTGTTTGTGATGCTGAGGAAAACAGCAAGCAAAACTGGAGCTAGAGGTGCGCGGCTGGTCCAAAATCTATATCACAGTATGAATATTTGTATATTACAGTAACAGTGCATTGCATGATGAAATTATTATTTTTGCTAGAAATTCAATGGGAATTCAATTCTTCTTATTTGGTTATTTGTTTAATAGTGCAGTTAAGTAAATTGATGTGTTTAATTGAGGCTGGATCTAAACCCTGCAGGACAGCGGCCCTCCAGGACTGAGTTTGGACACCCCTGGTTTACAGTGACAGGCTCTCAGATAAAGAAAACTTTTCTCTTTTCATATATTCCACAAACTCATGCTTGGCTATAATGTTTAATGTGCCTGAAATTCACATTTAATAATTTCATTTTTGAGCTAGTGTGTAATTACACTAAATTGAGAAATCCTGCTCCTGTCTTTGACGACGCGCCTCTTAAAATACTTAATTGAAGCAAAGACGCGCATCAAAGCAGCTTCCGCTGAATCACTCTGCGTTCAGCAATTAGCAGCCTTTTGATAGACAAAACCTGCCGTAATCTGATTAGTCTTTAATAGACAAATTGCAGTGGTTTGAGAAGACGTACAGAGACAAGCACAGAGCAGGAAAATACGGCTAAATGAACTTCATATGATTTATTTTGGTGTATTAGCATTATTGTGTAGGAACAAAGGCAGCGCCGGCGTATATTCTCCATTAATAGCAGCATTAAGCGCCTGAAATATCCCGAAGCGTGTGATAATGTCACCCTGATAGGACTTTTATTCCGTACTTTCTCACATCAACACAAACCAAATAAGCAGCAGCAGCTCCGGATCCTTGCGACAAAACATTATTGTTTTCTCCTTACCTCTAATAGGATTTCTCGGGTGTCTGCGGCGTGGTGAATTACTACGAAATAACAACAATAAAACAAAAACACACAGACAGGCGGCAGCGGGGATTTCCGCAGAGCTCTCCAGCGGGCCGTCGAGTGTTATGAGCGAGGTCATTTGCAATATTGGACCTTTCTATCATCCGGCTAGCGGAGAGAGTCAGATCACGGACATGGGAAGGTGTTGTTATGAGACTGGAGATGAGGACTGTGGATGAGGAAGAGGAACGGAGCGGCTGAAGGCCTCGTTGAGACATTCAACAGCCTGAATCTGACTGGAAGCGTTTGCCAAGGAGACAAACTCCCTCACGTTCACAGCGCTGGAGAAACTGCTGTTAGCATGAAATCAAGATTCAATATTTTTATGGAATATTGCAGTGTTTATTGTAAATGATTTATCTGTGCCCATCATGTGCGTCCTAATCTCAAATCAGAATAATGATGACGTGTTTAATGTTCTGTTGGGACATCTTGGGTCCTGCCATTCATGTAGATGTTACTTTGACACGTACCTAAGCATTGTTGCTGACCATGTACACCCTTTCATGGAAACAGTATTCCCTGGTGGCCTCTTTCAGCAGGATAATGCTCCTGCCACAAAGCAAAAATGGTTCAGGAATGGTTTGAGGAGCACAACAATGAGTTTGAGGTGTTGACTTGGCCTCCAAATTCCCCAGATCTCAATCCAATCGAGCATCTGTGGGATGTGCTGAACAAGCAAGTCCGATCCATAGAGGCTCCACCTCGCAACTTACAGGACTTAAAGGATCTGCTGCTAACATCTTGGTGTCAGATACCACAGCACACCTTCAGGGGTCTAGAGGAGTCCATGCCTCGACGGGTCTGGGCTGTTTTGGCAGCAAAAGAGGGACCAACACAATATTAGGAAGGTGGTCATAATGTTATGCCTGATCGTTATATATATTTAAAAAATGCCGATGATCAGGGCTGATTATATCCTGTCAAAAAAGGTGCGGAAAGACGTGTTCAGACTGCAACTCATACATACTGTGTGTGAAGAAAATTACTCTTGTGTTGAATTTTAACGCATTAACAGTTTAAAAATAGTGACGTTAAAGCAGGCTCTTTTTGACCCTATGAATCACCCGTAGTTCAAGCCAAGGTTGCCAGGTCCTTATGAGTTTTTTTTCCTACATCAAATATTATTTGTAGCGCCTCTCATCCAATAATCGCAAAAAGCTTTGTGCTGTATTACTTCTGATAAAAATGAAAGTTTCAGTTTTCAAATTCTGTCCATTTTATCATGAAATTCAAAGTAAATGGCGCTTAAATGTGACGTGTCAGATCGCTGTAACGCCTCAGTTCAGGCGGCAGTGCGGAGCGCGAGTCTTTTCTTCCTCTTCAATACAAGTTATATCTCGAAAAACATGAATGAACATCAAAGGTATGTTAAAAGATATTGTACAGCTGACCGGAATGTATCACGTCTCATGTAATCATAATCATATTTGTGTTTCATCCGCGGAAAGATGTCAATAAAACAGCTTGTGAACAATATGTCACATCATGTCACATTTACCTCAGGAATGTTTTCCAATGTTCACAGTTCCTTAGCTATCTATATATAAAAAAAACACTAGAGAGGCGCTTATTTACTGTTAATTTATGTTTGTGTAAATTTGCCATGAAGACAAGTGCTTATGAAAACTACCTTATGTGATACTAAGTTTTATACATTTCAGTTTTTATTTGAGTGTAATTATTATATCTAAAAATGTACAGCAGCTGAATATAATACCTCTGCTGTTAATTGACCCTTCATCGGGAGTTTGATTGACAGGCGATCTAACCAATCATAATGCCGAATCCGCCATTTTGTCCGACAAAGCAGTCAGGGGAGTTAGCAGATTAATGTTGGTGGACTTGAACTTGAAAAATGATTTGTACTGACGTCTTTCTGCGGTTGAAATGTGGTTCATTCATGTTTATTTGATGATATAAATAAACTAGTAAGAAGAGATGATCGGTTCATGAGCTGTTTGAACTGAGGCGCTACAGCGATCTGTCACGACATATTAAAGAGCCACAAAATGGTATTTATTGTTTAAATTTATTTAAAAATTACAAAATTTGAAATTTGAGACTTTGTTTCTTATCAAAAGTAACCTGCTCTGTCTTGTCTGTCGATACGTTGTCAATGTCCTTTTTACTCCGCGATGTATTTTTCACTGTGTGAGAACATGTATGGCCTGAGAGCGGAACGGCTTGTCGGACATAGCAACAGTAACTAAAGGAGGCGGGTCTTTGTGAACGGTCAATTGTAACCTCTAATATTGTAGTGTATGAAATGAGAGGGTTCCCTGTATAGTTTGCAACATTATTTGAGATTTTTTTTTTCTTAAGAAAAACCAAACTATCGGTATCGGCATTGGCCGATATCATTGTGAATAATCGCGTATCGGCAGAGAAATTTAGTATCTCTCTAGTATAATATATATTAGAGATGTACCGATACTAATTGTCTCTGCCGATACCGATAGCCAATTATTAAATGATATATATACAATAGTCAACATTTGAAGTGGATCAAAACATTTCATCAAAGTTGTCCTAAAACCTTCTTCTTAGGACAACTTAGTTCTTAGGACAACTTTGATTAACTTTTTTTGATCCACTTCAAATGTTGACTACTATATATCAAATCTATGCATTAACATTACCTTTTAGCTTCAATAGTCAAGTGTCAAAAATGTTCACATACTCTATATTTTTGCACTTTTTTGAAGCACTTGGAATGTTTCTGTAAATATAATGCAGTTCATAAGTTATTTTATTGGCTGGAGATTAACTGGTCAGTTAGTAGGTTGTCCCAACACGACCAGCACCTGAAATCCCTCTTAAATGATAAAAAACAGAGCAGCTAGGCTAAGACCACAGCTAACCACCTTTTAGCTGTTTTTTGTCAGCAGGGAGGTGATGCTAATGGACAAGTGAGAGAGATTTTAATTAAAACTTTTATTCTCTTGCTTTTTTTTTTTTTCATGGAGATACTGAAATGAGGAATAATTAACATCGCTGCGGGAGTCGTTCCAGTGAGCACAGAGTTTTATTGACACGGGACACGACTGCCAGATGTGCTACGGCACAGATACTGAGCAGATACTCCAATTCTGCGCTAAACTGAGCAGAATTATATTTGCACTGTACTTTTATTGTTATCTATTTCAATAACACAACTCTCCAGTGTAAAATCACATCTTTTATGGAGACGAAACCTAGCCTGCGTTGTATTATATTGAGAGCTGTTGAATTAAACAGTGCAGAATCTGGAGTGAAGAGGCCCAAAGCAAAGAAAAACACAATTATGAGCGTTTCAACGGCACAAAACAAAGACAACACAATGAAGCGCCAACAAAGAGAGCAGTTTATTCTCAAATAACTCATTTTCATTTAATTCTGGGAGGTGTAAATTGGAAGAAAGCAGCTTCATTTTGAATCCAGCTTTGAGCTCTCGATGTGAAAGCTTCAAAGATGGAGCGTTAAATGTTGTGTTGTACTAAACATGGCTCTGTTGTGTTTCCTTTCAGGTCCTTGTGATTGTAATTGGATCCTAATTGGTCAGATCAGGTGGGTAAAAAAAACAGACTAATCATGACTAATGAATGAATTTGTCTTGGTATTATAGAGCTGCTTGAGTGAAACAAACCAACCGAATGATTGATTTCTAAGTCTGAAAATACAACCAGACCATCATTATGAGGTTTTCAAAGCACTTCTTTTCCTTGTTTCTTTCTTTAATCAACTTGCTATCATTCTTAGAAGCAGTTTTATCATCTTGACCTGCTTTATTTTTCATGTTCAATTGAGTTTCTCTGAAATATCTACATCAGACAGTGTAAAGTGAAAGCTGTCCTCGAATTAAAGCACACAATTAGGTGTGTTTTATCCAGGTTTTAATGATTTGCTTGTGGACTGAAGCTAGTTTATATCCGCCCCTCTGGGCTCCGTTGGCGTTACGAATGTTATTTGGCCCCTGGCCTAAACAAGCTCCGGGACCCCTAGAGAGAACCTGAACTCCACATGAACCGTTTCTTTAATTGAGGCATTCTAGAAGAGAAAAATAACCATTTACACCCATTGGTTCGGTGATTGACTCTACTGGGCTCATTTCTCTAAACCATGTGTTTAAAATCCACCTGCTTTTATGATGGTTTGTGTTCCTTTAGTGCTGCTGATGACGTGTTCAAGAGAAGACCAAGAGTTTTGAGTAAACACAACAAAACCACACAGTATGCATTCATAAACATCAGACTGGGGCAAGTTGGGGCATGCATGTAATGTATTCATTACAGTTTCTATTTGTTGGTTGCATTTTTGTACTAAAACCACTAAATCCATGGCACCACGCAGAGCACCTTAGCAACCACTCAAAACTGCTTAGCAACCACATAGCAACATGCAAAAAAAAGGGGGGGGGGGGACACTCTTCCATCCACTTTGGCATCCACCAAAATAACAACATAGCAACACCCTAGCAACCATTCAGAACAACTTCAGGCAGCCATGTAAAACACCATGGCCTCCTATTAGCAAGGCTCTAGCAACCACCCAGAACACCTTATCAGACATATAGCATATCCACTTCAGTGGCCACCAAACTAATCGCATAGCAATGCCCTAGCAACCACTCAAAACTGCTTAGCAACCACATAGCAACATACAAAAAAAAAGGAGGGGGGGGGGGGGGGGGGGACAGTCTTCCATCCACTTTGGCATCCATCAGAATAACAACATAGCAACACCCTAGCAACCATTCAGAACACCTTAGCAACCAGGCACTCACTCAGAACACCATGGCAACCTTCTAGCAACATATAGAACTACCCCAGAAAACCTTAGCAACCATATAGCAACTTCCAGGCAACCACCCAGAACACCTTTGCAACCATATTGAAATGTGTTAAAAACACCCAGAACACCTTAGCAACCAACTAACAAGGCCCTAGCAACCACCCAGAGCACCTTAGCAACCATATAACAATCTCTGAACAGCTTAGCATCCATCCACCTTATCACATACCCAACCAATCACATAGCAACACCCTAGCAACCATTCAGAACTCCTTAGCAAAGAGGCAGCCCCCCAAAACACCTTAGCAACTGTATAACAAGGTGCAAAACACATCCAGAACACCTAAGCATCCACGTATTGTCCACCCAAACAACCACATAGCAATGCCCTAGCAACCATTCAGAACTCCTTAGCAATAAACACAAACTCAGGACAAACACATCTGCTTTAGTATCTACCCTACCAACTGCATAGCAACACCCTAGCAATGACGCAGTCATCCAGAGCACCACAGCAACCACTCAGAACACCTTAGCCACTTCCAGAACACTTGACCAACAATACAGAACACCTTAGCAATCAGCTAGTAAGGCCCTAGCAACCACACAGAGCACCTTAGCAACCATAAAACAAGTGCTAAAATCTCTGAACAGTTTAGAATCCATCCACTTTAGTGTCCACCCAATCGACCACATTGCAACGCCGTTCAGAACACCTTAGCAACCAGGCAGCCACTCAGAACACCATAGCAACCACCAGAACACCTTAGAGACTGTATAGCAATGTGCAAAAACACTCAGAACAACTTAGCAACCAACCAGAACACCCAACCAACCATACAGATCCACCCCAGAACACCTTAGCAACCAGCTAGCAGGCCCTAGCAACCACCCAGAGCACCTTAGCAACCATAAAACAAGTGTTAAAACAGTTTAACATCCAACCACTTTAGTGTCCACCAAAACAACCACAAAGCAACCATTCAGAAGACCTTAGCAACCAGGAAGCAACTCAGAACACCTTAGAGACCATGTAGCCACCTGCAAAACACTCAGAACACCTTAGCAACTGTATAGCAACACTCATGCAACCACCCAGAACATCCTAGCATCAAATTTGCCAGTTTTGCACAGGCAAGAATCGTTTTCTTCAGTCTGCTTTCTCTGTTTTCCAGAGACCCTGAGTCAGAGAAGCCACCCAAATGCCTTGTGCTTCTGAACGCGAGTTCTCACCCTCTTTACCTTTGAAACGCTGCTCGTTACCACCTCCTCAATAATTCACCGGCGTCTTTGCATCATGTATTATGCATGCACTAAAGGAAAGCACGTTCTAATTTAGCATCAGCGTCTCCCTTGCATCCCAAACTCCACGGCGGTTCGGTTGCTAAGCGATGATGTCACCGCAGTCCGCCGGGAAGCTCGGGAAAGATTGACAGGTGCCGGCGCCGTACGCCGAAGGCGCTCGATTTCCCCAACGAGAAGCCCTCCACCGCCGGTTTAAAAACCATCCCATGGTTCATTTGTGTTCAGATACTGATAGAGAACTAATTAGCTGGTCCCGCAGGCTAATTCAGGCACGCGTTATTATGAAAATTAATGAATGGACTCCTTGATGGATATCACACAGTTGATTATGTGCTTTGAGGTCCAGTCACAGCGCGTAGGCGGATTCGGCCGTTTGGATCTGGAAAGCCGCTGATCTTTACATTTTAAATCCAACACATTATGACATTTTCAGACGTTTGTGAAGCGTTAGTCTCACACTTGCTGTTTCCAGCAGTTATGAATAAGGGATTCGCCTCGTCCGGGTCTGTTATCTCCTCACCCCACTGTTCATTTTTGTTTATTTTTGAAATGACAAGAAACGACAGCAAGAAAACCTGCTGCAACACCCAGAAAGCCGCAGCTCATTAGAGGGCCAGAAGTCGGCCAAGAGGCATCAATTACCATCGAGGGACATGGATCATATTTATAATTACACGGCATCGTGAACCATGAAAATCGTAATGTGGTTTAATCACCAGCTGTCTGTTCCCCAAGATCTCCACCTCTCCCTAACAAACGTCTGTTTTGATGACAAGCCTATCAAATGACGACTTGATGGCGAGAGGAGGGATAGCTGATGCAATGTGCAGGTTAAATCAGTGCAGACTATTAAGTAATTTAACAAACTCTTTTGAGTTTGAGGAAGAAATATTGTTGGAAAATGTCTTGTTGGAAAATGCTGGAATCATTTCAATAATAAATGTTAAATGAGAAAGAACAAGAAAAATGCGATAACATTTTTCATGAATTCCTTTATTTTTATAAACTATCTGTATCTTGTCTTATGGACAACTAGCCAGTAACTACTAGAGTGATTTATCAGTCTTAAGTACAACATGTTCTTGGTTCATTGGGTCGGACATGATGAAATTAATGTCTTGTGGTTCAGTAAGTGACTCAGATTGATTGAGAAACTATTCACAAAAAAGAATGAACTCATATACTCATTTGTCTGGGAATCGGAGTTAACTGATCACGCTGTATATATTTGATTCACTAAAAAGAGCCGACTCATAAGAGACATTAGCTCCTGAATCGAACTTCGCTGATTGCACTGTGTATTTGATTCACTAAAAAGAACCAAACTGACTCATATAGTCATTCGTCCAGTAATCGGAGTTCGCTTATCACGCTTTATATGTTTGTTTTACTAAAAGGAACCACTTATATAGCGATTCCCTTGGGAATCGGAGTTCAGCGATCGTGCTGTATACGTTTGATTCACTAAAAAGAACAGAGTCATATAGCAATTTGCTTGCGAATCGCAGTTCAATGTTCACGCTGTTTTATTCACTAAAAAGAATCAACTCGTATAGCTTCTCATTCGTTCTGGAATCTGTGTTTTACTGATAACGATGGATATGTTTGATGCACTAAAAAGAACTACTTGTATAGTGATTCACTTGGGAATCGAAGTTCAGCGATTGATTCACTAAAAATAATCGACTTGCATTGTCATTTATTTGGGAGTTCACTGATCACGCTGTATATGTTTGATTCTGGTTCATATAGCTAGTTAATCGATTGAGAATCTGAGTTTACTAATTGAGCTTTATATGTTTGATTCACTAAAACAATCTGACTCATGTAGTCATTACTTTGGGAATCAGAGTTTACTGATCATGCTGTATGTTTGATGCACTAAAAAGAACCACTCGTACAATGATTCACTTGGGAATTGGAGTTCAAAGATTGTGTGTTTTGATTCACTAAAAAGAATCAACTCGTAGTCATCTATTCAGGAATCAGTGTTTACTGATCACGCTGTATATGTTTGATTCACTACAAAGAACAGACTCCTGTAGTCATTTAGTTCAGGAATCACAGTTTACTTCACAGGTAGAAGAATGCATCTAAAAGAACCGAACATATTTAAAGTCATTTCTGGCATTTTTTAAAAAATAGTTTTTGGTTCCCAGCCCTAGTATTAAGAAACATTAACGCACATTATTTACATATAATGCATATTAGATCATTTGTTTCTTTTGGTGTTTACATAGTGTTGGTGATTACGATTTATATTTATATTAATTTCCTCTGAATTGCACCCTTCAGGCCAAAACTGTAAGTCCTCTTTCATTTTATTCATTTTTTTTTTTTCTTTGCACAAAGTCATGTGGAGTGGTACACAATAATTCCTCGGGTTATCTACGGCACTAGCTTATCATTTTGCGAGGGGAAAGGAGAAATAGCTCATGCACCACCTTATCTTTAATTAGATGAAATTACACTGCCAGGGGTTCAAGACAAAATGCACAGAATGAAATAGATAATACCGGTGTACATGAAAACAGCTGGTCTGTAGATTGCGTTAAGCTGGAATAAAGACCTGAACAGAGGTACAGACGCCCCTTTTGTGTTATACTGCTTTTTTTTTCTCTCAAATAATTCATTATTATTGATTCGTAATTAAGTCATTCAGGAAGTGTCTGCCGTGTGGCAAAAAGTCAATACACTCTTCAAAGAATAACAGAGAGCAGCGTGGTTACCAATTTTTTTGAAGTGTAAATACTTGAATGACAAGTACGTGACATGGCTGTGGATAAAAGCTCCTCCTCTTTATTTGTCTTTGACCGGTGTGTTTCCTTCTCATTTGCGTTAAATACCCCCGTCACTCTTAGAGAAGGTGGAATTACAGACAGCCGAGGGGCATAAATTGCACACTTCACACCGCGAGTGACAGTGACATCCTAATCAAAGCGAGAGGCGCATCCGCCCGTTAACACAAGCACACTATTGAGCGCTAGCGGGGAAACAGAGTGTCGAGCTGAAGGAAGTCGAACTCACCGGCCTTGTCTGGGCCTGACATCAGCCGCGAGACTCAGCTCGGCACTAATGCACCGCCGCGGCAGGGAACATTAGTTTTGTTCTTGAAGTGCCAGACGCTCCTGGTGTCATTTATCTAATCGGTGATGTGTTTGTGAAGCTAATAAGTAAGGAGTATGTTTACTGAAGAAGGTGCTATTGAGGGTCCATTCAATGTTACAGACAATAGAGCAACATACTTACCAAAACATCTGACGCAATCTTGCATATATGCTTCTAAAATTGTTTAAGGTGTAGCATGCAAAAATATCTAAAAAGAAAAAACAAGATACATTAACACAAAAGCTCTTTATGCCTTATGTACTGTAGATAGATAGATAGATAGATAGATAGATAGGTCACCTACAAATGCTGTATTGTTAGTTGACTGCACATCTGGGACTGGATTGTAACACGACTCCACCTTTAAACTAAACTCAAATGGCTTGTGTTCCAGGTTAGCTGACTGTGATGAGAGGCTACACAAATGGAGGTTATACACACACAAGAGCCACGGTGGCATAAATTTTATAGCAAGTGGGCTGGAACGCGCCGTCCGTACCCTTCAGGCAGTCTGAACACGCTGTTCTTATGCCTGTCCTCTGTGTGGGGAAAAAGGCTGTCAGGTAGTGAGCACGCTAGGCTACGCTAAGAGCTCGCACACGCATGAGGTGCACAGGTGTTTGTCACCCACGGCTCACTGTGAGCTTTCCATCATGCTATAATGACTGGTGGCGGTCTGCATGTCGCCGTGTTAACGTCCGTGTTAACACATGAATGCCGGCTAATTCAATTAGCCACAGGGATGAAAGTTCAGAGAGGTTTGATCCTACTGTTGATTTACGCTAGCTCGCTTCTGACTCATTGGTTTCAATGCTTTTGGAGTAATGAAGTGTATTGTTGCACTGGTTGGAATCCGTTGCTGCTAACAGGGTGATTTTTGCTTGGATTTGCACTTTCTGGATCCAAGAATGCAGTTATGATGATGCAACTGACTGAGTGCCCAACAACAGTGTGGTTTACAATCAATAAATGATAAATCAATACATTTTATCCACGTCATAATTATGACAATTACACTGTCCGTGAGCAAATAGAGAATACCGATCTTGCGGTTTTACGTTTTACTTAGATTATGGGCCCTTTTATGTTGCAGACATTGATTTTTATTAAAATAACATTTTTCAACTTGAGCTTTTTGTTACGCGCAGGTGAAATTTTACTGTTCAAATGTTTTTATGTTTTTCAGTAAAAGACAGATGCCAGACATATAGACGGATGGATGACAGACGGACAGACAGACAGACAGACAGACAGATAGATAGATAGATAGATATAGATAGATAGACAGAGGGATGGACGGATGGAGAGATAGATAGACAGAGAGACAGATAGATAGACAGATGGACGGACAGACGGAGAGATAGACAGACAGTTGGATAGATAGATAGATAGATGAATGATGGACGGATGGAGAGATAGATAGATGAACGGACAGACGGATGGATGACAGACAGACAGACAGACAGACAGACAGACAGATAGATAGATAGATAGATAGATAGATAGATAAACAGACAGAAAGATAAATAGACAGACAGACAGACGGATGGACGGACGGAGAGACACAGTTGGATAGATAGATAGATAGATAGATAGATAGATAGATAAATAAATAGACAGACAGACACAGACAGACAGATAGATAGATAGATAGATAGATAGATAGATAGACAAACAGACAGATAGACAGATAGATAGATAGATAAATAAATAGACAGACAGACAGACAGATAGATAGATAGATAGATAGATAGATAGATAGATAGATAAACAGACAGAAAGATAAATAGACAGACAGACAGACGGATGGACGGACGGAGAGACACAGTTGGATAGATAGATAGATAGATAGATAAATAAATAGACAGACAGACACAGACAGACAGACAGATAGATAGATAGATAGATAGATAGACAAACAGACAGATAGATAGACAAACAGACAGATAGACAGATAGATAGATAGATAGACAAACAGACAGACAGATAGATAGACAAACAGACAGACAGACGGATGGACGGAGAGATAGATAGACATTTGGATAGACAGACAGACAAATAGATAGACAGATAGAGAGAGAGAGAGACATTTGGATAAATAGATAGATAGATAGATAGATAGATAGATAGATTGATTGATTGATTGATTGACAGACAATTTTTTTTTAAATTTTAGGTCCAAAAGTTGGCCATATTTGAAGCATCATCATTATATGAAAGGCTCTTTCTACATCCAGATAAGCTGCGGCGGTAATGAGGACGCAGGGCAGGCGGCTTTTTGCCATCCAGCAGAATAAATAAGGCAAACAGAGCGGCCAGAGCCCCAGCGAGCTCATTATGAATTAAAATATTTACACCATCGGGGACGGCGTCACTTTACATCACCTTTCCTGTATGCTAATAAGGCAGCTAGCAGCGAGCGCCGCAGCACAACCTCCATTTCTCAGCCGTGGCATCTGTCTGGAGGGTAGACTTCAACAGACTCACGCACGCTTATATTCACAGCTCGATCCAACCTCAGTGCGCATTAATGCACGCACAGGCACAAACAAAACATATGCTTTACATGAAGACGCGCTAACTTCCTGAAGGTTTATGGAGAACTAGCGTGTCAGAAGATGCTAAGTGACAGAACTTGATTGAATTCAAAACATTTTGGTCCCCTGATGATAAAGGCCTAAGTTTGCATCAGATTTGCAGATTCAAGTTCTAAAATTATCATTAGCACAAAAGCGTGAGTTACTGCAGCTTTATCATCTGTGTGTAGTGCAAGGCTTCACACAGGTGTTTAAGTGTTAGCTATCGTCTGTGTCTGAAACATAGTAAATCAATGACGTAACAGCGTTTTGATATGTAAGTGCAGGCAGAAAACTTAGCTTTAACTAAAAGAATCTGCTAAATCAGTGTCAATGTAAACTGCAAATATTTAGTGACTTGAATTTTAAGTTAAAAAAATTGACATGAGGTGTTTTTTTTAGGACTATTAGCTGCTTTTCTGTAATTTATTTTTTATATACTTATTTATTTTGGTCAGAGTCAGGCTTTGGTTGGGCTTTATTGTTTGTTTTCTTTTATGTTTGTAGAGCTAATGTAAGTCTACAAATATGTAATTTGTTCATTATTAATTAAAAATATTATTAATTTATTAATGTTTTAAAAGTTTTATAAAAAAAAATATTTATAATACTGTTAATTTAGATCAATTTTTACTGCATTTTGTTCTTTTGTTATTAACTTTTTGGATTTTTTTTCTTTTGTGCTGTGGATCATTTATTATTATTATTATTATTATTATTATTATTTATTACAATTTTTATTGCATGGCTGTTGTATAGCTAATATAAGTGTACAACATGCATGTTAATTATTTGAAGCAAATATTATTAATTTAATATTTTAATTATACTTTATATAAAATATTTTTATCAAATATTTATTTTGTAAATGTATTTATTGCATGTTGTAGAGCTAATATGTGTACAAATATCAATATTCATTTAATGTTTTAATTTTAATAATATTTGTAATGTAATTTTACATTAAATATTCATTTTTAGTAATTTTTTTTCATTTTTTAATAATATTTTTGGATTTTTTTTTTTTTTTTTTTGCTTTATTATTTTGCAGTGGATTTGATTGCAGTTCTTTTTTAATTACTTTTGGTTAATAGTATTTTTTTTTCTAAGTAGCAGAGCTCATGTAATATAATAAAAGTGTATCGAACACGTTTTTGTGTACATATATCAAACAGTTTGACAAGATTGTATGTTTGTTTGATTGTCATTGAAGGAACACTTCAGATTTCAGAGACTCATGATTGCTCAAATGATGCTACAAACCCACGAGTTATTGTTTTGTCATTGTTCTCATTAGCATCCCCAATCCTAATGAATGTCAGGATAACGAGCTGTCTTGATTGGAGTGGCATCTGATCAGAACAACATTTGAGTGATGGAGTCAAACCCTGCCTCATAATAAGCCTCTTGTCCATTGCTCAAGTGCGCCGCTCATGTTAGAGCAGAGCTAGGATTGCAGCTTCCTCTACAAAGTATGGAGCCGAAATTCGGCCAAAAAGATTATATAACACAGTCATACAGCATCCTTAAAATGCTTCCTATCAAGACAGAACAGAACTGCTGAGTTTGTAAATTCAAAGCACCTAGTCCTCTATCTTATTGGGTGTTGTTTTTTCTTTAAAATTTGGTAAGCCAATCAGTGCGTCACAATTTGCGTACTTATGCACTATTCTATGATGATAAATAGTGCGAGTGTTGTGTTCACACTGAAAATCCCAAAAAGAAAAAATGCACTTTAAATACCCCAATGATGCACTTAATTAACAGAGAAAAAACTAAGTGTGGAATGTTGAAAACTTCATGCAATCAACCGTCACAGCTTTAATTACACAGCGGAGGGGGAGGGGCATCAGACTCCGATGCTGAATGACAAAATAAACGTATAAAATTCACACACTACACGGTTGAGTACATAGTGCATAAGAACATAGTGTATATGTGCAGAGCGTATAGTGCATCATTTGGGATGCAACTAATGTTTCTTGCTACATCTGATGCTTATAGTGACAAGTATCCGACAGCTGTGAATGTGAGCTTTAGGAATTGGTTAGGGCTGTTTTTTTTCTCTCTCTGATCTCTTGACTTGCTGGAGCACAAATTAGATTTTCCCCTTTTAACCCTCACTCTATTCCTCTGTGACCTTGGGTCGCAGCGAACCAAAGCAAAGAACGAGAAAATAATGAACTCACATGGGATATGTGAATACATTAACAGGGCTCGCTGTTCGCCTTTCTATTTATTTATTTATTTATTTGAGTGGATCAAAAAGCGCTTTTAATTTCAGAAATTGTTGATGGGATTGTATGTGAGGGTGGAATGACAAACGATGGCCTTTGACACAAACCAGCAACGGTTCGAGCCATCAAGGGCCTTCACAACTTGCAGAAAGTCGTTTTGTTCTTTTCTGTGTTGTATATTGAATTATAGCGTGAAGCACTGTATCGCTGTTAGTGGATCCAACTTTATGCTTTGGTTTCCTAAATCAAATATAACAGCAAAAAATAAAGATGCACAGCTTGTAATTTACCTGGTTTACTAAGGCCAGCATGACTGTAAGTATTGTTCATACATATTACTGTTACAGTTTTTTGTCTTGGACCAATAAGTACCTAGCAACTGTATAGCACACACTAAAATCACTCTTACAGGAACTGCAGAGAAACTCAACAGAGTTTTTCCAAATATCTGTACATGGTATTTGCCGAGCTATAGTATTTTTGTAGTTTATCGCTGGTGTCATGTATCGTATGTTCAGTATTCTGTGCTTTAGCCTGAGGTTGTTTTTCTTTCTCAATCAGATACTCATTGATCAGAGGTGCATTCTGGGAAAGTGGTTTAATGTCAGTGCTTCGCTCTTCCATCCCGCCAACAGCTAAATCTGCAATCCTGACACAGGTTGTGGAAATGAACTCTTCGTTTTTTTTCTACTGTGTGTGTGTGTGTGTGTGTGTGTGTGTTATACCCACAGCTACAATCACAGGAAGTATCTTATTTTGAGTCAGATGTGTCAGGATTTGTACTGATTTAGAAATGCAGACTATTATCAAGGGTCCAGGTATGCAGATGAGTCTGTTTCACGCATGCTCACTGGTAATGAAGTTGAATGCATATTTGCATTTAGCTTCCCACCCCGATTAACCTAGATGCATAAAAAACAGACGTGTACCTACTTTACTGACTGACAGTTTACCATCTTTCAGCAAAATACAGCATGACATTGACCAACAGAAACCTACTGAGAATCAAAACTCATTTCTTTCTATCTATCTATCTACTCAAGAAGCGCAACTTAGATTTGGATAATTTAAATAACTATATGTTCTAGCTAAAATTTTAGAACGAGATGTAGCTTTACAGTTGCATAATCATCGTTCTGTTAGTAATCTTTTTGAGCAACTTCAATCTGGCCTCTAATGCTTTATCTCCCACTATTCTTATTCTCTTACACATTAGTGCCGCTTTTGACACCGTAGATCATACTCTTTTTACCTCGAAACACTTTTTGGTATTACCGGCACTGTGGGAGGTTTAGATCCTATTTGACCGGATGCAGACAGTTTGATTCTTTAGGGGAATACAGGTCTGATATTGGGTCAGTTTCTACTGGCATCCCTCAGGGCTCGATTTTAGGATCCTTACTTTTTAGTCTTTATTTATTCCCGCTTGATCAACTCTTAATGATACCCTCAAAATACAACTCAAAATTTGGGTATCAAGTATCACTTTTATGCCTAATCTATATTCACTGTAAACATGGTCAGAGTGAGGCTGTCTCATTGCTCACTAAATGTATGTCCGAGATAAAATCACGGATGGCTCAAAATTTTCTGTGCTTAAATGGTGATAAGACTGAAGTCATGCTTATTGGTTCTCCAAAGTACTCTTATTATTGATGGTTCTGTACTTGAGTCTCAGAGCAAATTAAGGAATCTAGGAGTGATATTTGATTCCTCAATGACATCTATCTATCTATCTATCTATCTACTCTGTCTGTCGTTTTATCTATCGTTTGTTTAATTGAGGCCTCACCATCTGATTCTCATCATGTTTCTTCCAGCCATATTGTCTCTCTTCTGTGTGTACATACTTGTGTACACAATGTGATTTGGAACGTAAACACTATCAAGGGCAAAATGAAAGGCCTGTCACCGCAAACGCACTGAAGACATCTGGGCTTTGTTTCGGTCGAGTAAACAGTTGTTTGTATCTGCACTGGAGGAGGAAATCTTGACAGGCAGCCGGATGTCAGTGCGAGAGAGAGAATCTAATGCTAATGATCCCGTTAGAACCCTCCGCGATGTAGTATAACCAGCGACGGGCTGTATGCAGGACCGGTGGACGTGGGATCTGGAGGACAGCTGTGTCCTTGAAGCTTTTCTCTTGGCCTTTAGGACATGAGCCAGAAATCTGGCTGGACTAAATAAGCTACAGTTTTGCCCATTTTAAGTTTGAACCTTTATTTATGGTCACTTCTGCATTATGTTAGCAGACTTTAAATCTTTCATTCGGCATCTACCACTCTCTCTAATCGTTTATTAATTCCTCTGTAGTTCAATCACTAGTGTTGGTGAACTCATCATGAGTTAGCGTCACCTCGGTCCATGTGATCTGGAGTCTCATTTTCACTTCCATGATTTTTTCCCCCACTTTTTTTACTCACTCCTTCATTTTCTTTTCTCCATCTGGAATGATTTCTCGACACACTTGGAGAGTATTTCCTCGTGCCGCCTCAAATCAAAACAGTCACGTTTGGGGTTTATGCGTTTGTTACAGCCAGGACCGGCATTCTTGCATCATTTCTTGAAAAACACACCTGCCATGACAAAACTTCAGGTACGGATTTATCTGTATTCTAAAACCATGGTAGATCAATGAACAGTTGAAGCATAGTGTGCATACATTAAACTCTGAGGACCACTTAAACACAAGAGCATTCTGGGACATGAAACCAGATGTGAGTTTCTCCTCACAAAACATCATGAATTGGTGCACCGGAAAATAAGTCTTTTTTCTTATATTGCAGACTCTCTAAACTGGTAAAATCACTGTAACATTTGAGAAATCAAGACAAACTGTGACTGATTGATTTGAAAATGCTGTTTGATTTCATTTACATATTGGCTGAGTTCCTCGTTGGTCTACTTTGGCCGGGATCTGATGTATTCCTCTTGTATCTCATGACGCAACATCTCTCAAGCTTCGTGCACACGGACAGGGATGTCCTCGTGTTCAGAATGCAGATTCCCGTGTGTTTTATCATTCATTTGAGTGAGTCAGCGTGTGTACGAACGTGCCTCAGACACAAACGCCCTTCATTTTAATGATCCTCGCTGGCTGCATTCAATTACACGCTATGAAATATTTAGAGCACTTCCGCTCGCACCGCTTTGATTTATTTCACTAAATCCACCACCATTGTTAATAGGATGAAAGTGGTGATAGCGAGATATTTTGTTATGAAAGATTAATGAGTAATACCATTAATAAAAAAGACGGCATGTTAATACATGAATCAAAGGAGTGAAATTAAACTTCTCATGATACCAAAACTCATAATGTTTTGTATTCAGAGACCCTTTGCCCATGCAAAGTTTGTTGTCAAGCTGTTGCTATATCTCTCATATGAAGTGTTAGAAAGCTAGATTAATTAGTGAATTGGTTCGTTTTAAACAGTTCTTTCTCTCATATGTAGCTCTTGAAAGTCCAGTTCATAAACGGTCCTCTCATATGTAGCAATTTGAATCGCTTCATCCTAAAGGGGGCCTCTCTCATATATAGTGTTAGAAAGACCGGTTCATTCTAGTGAATCGATTCATCATAAACGGTCCTCCCATATGTAGCATTGAAAAGTCTGATTCCATCTAGTGATTCGGTTCGTTCAATTCAGTTCTTTCTCTCATATGTAGCATTGAAAAGTCTGATTCATTCTAGGTATTTGGTTCATTCTTAATTACATAGTGCTTCATTATAGTTCATTATAGCGAATCGATTTGTCATAAATGGTCCTCACATTATGTAGCACTGAAAAGTCTGATTCATTCTAATGATTCAGTTCTTCTAAACAGTTCTTTCTCTCATATGTAGCATTGAAAAGTCTGATTCATTCTAGTGGTTTGGTTCATTCTAATCTTTAGGCTTGTTCCAGATGCATCGGCGCTGTGCAGACCGTTCGGCGTATGAAATCAAAGTACCGCGAGAGCGATTGGAGAGCATATGACTCCTTATGCTTTTGAATCGCTCTCGCGGTACTTTGATGTCATACGCCGATTGGTCTGCGCAATGTCTGGTTCATTATAGCGAATCGATTCATCATAAACGGTCCTCCCACATGTAGCGCTGAAAAGTCTGATTCATTCTAGTGATTTGGTTGATTCTAAACTTTCTCTCATATGTAGCTCTTGAAAGTCCAGTTCATTCTATTGAATCGATTCGTCATAAATGGTCCTCTCATATGTAGTGATTCGAATCAGTTCATCCTAAAGGGAACTCCCTCATACATAGTGTTAGAAAGAACGGTTCATGCTAGTGAATCAGTTCATACTAATTGGTCCTCTTGTATGTCTGATTCATTCTAGTGATTAGGTTCTTCTAAACAGTTCTTTCTCTCATATGTAGCACTAAAAAGTCTGATTCATTCTAGTGTATCGATATGTCATAAATGGTCCTCTCATATGTAGCGATTCAAATGAATCGGTTCATCCTAAATGGATCTCTATCATTTAGAGGTTAATGTTAGAAAGTTAGATTTATTCTAATGATTTGGTTCATTCTAATCTTTCTCTCATTTGTAGCACTTCAATGTCCGGTTCATTATCGTGAACCGGACATCGAAGTGCTACATATGAGAGAAAAAACACGGACTTGGGCTACTTTAACAGTGTTGCCGTGGGTTGTTTTTCATGTCCGTGGGTTGAAGCGACCCCAAATAACATATTTAGCCCCTGGATTGCAAATTTTACCAGGGGAACCCCGCCAAAAACGCGGATTTTACCCACTGGAACGCCATTTTTACTGGGGCCCCCCCCTTAAAACGCTATTGTGCTAGTTTTGAATACCAATTGGGCGGGTTTTGTTGTGAAAACCTGGCAACCCTGTCCCACATTTAACTCTGAAAAGTCTGGTTCATTATAGCAAATCGATTCATCATAAATGGTCCTCCCACATGTAGCATTGAAAAGTCCAGTTCATTCTAGTGAATCAATTCGTCGTGAACAGTCCTCTCATATGTAGCGATTTGAATCGGTTCATCCTAATGGGACATCGCTCATATATAGTGTTAGAAAGACTGGTTTATTCTAGTAAATCGATTCGTACTAATCGGTCCTCTCCTATGTAGCATGGAATCGGTGCATTCGCAAAGTTCATGTAAATTATTAATTTTATAATTTGTGTTTTTGTTGTTTACTATAGCCTAAATCCACCTGTTCACTGACTGAGAAATACCACTGATAAAATTTAAAGTTATATTGTTAGTTTTTTCTTTGATAAAAGTCTTAGAAAACACTATTTTCTTGCACATTTTTCAATAGAATCATTAAGCAATAATTTATCTGTTCAGTCAGACGGATCAAAGCTCACTATTTCCACCTTAGCAATAAGAACATGGAAGAACTTAAGCACACTGTGTGAGGATTTATTCAAGTCATGATTTTAGAGTGGACTGTGATGAACACAAAGAGGCCTAGCATGTTTTGTTCTGCGACTGACGCTACAGACCGAATCTCCACTCGAAGGGAAACTCAATCATCGTATTAATGATACATCACTGGTAAGATTTCTGCTCTTGTGTTTCTTCACGCATTCGACACGCTGAAAAATGCACAGCTTGAACGCCGTTCTCATGTGACTCGCGTTCAGGCCTCCTTCACAAAATTTCATCATTTATCGCAGCGTTTGATGAAATCCTGTGCCTGCGTGTTTTAACGATCGCATTTTAGATGAGCGCCGCAATGCTAGAGTTTAATTGGGATGTTTGTAGATGTTTTTTTTCAGGTCAGATGTGTCAGTCAAGAGTTTGCAATGATAATTTAGTGTTTCCTGCTACTTTACAGGCTATGCTTAGAATAGCATATTTTATATTTTAGTTTTACTGCAGTATGTAAGCAGCTACAGTGTGCTGGCTTGAATACTGTTTCCCAATGCATTGGATTTGAATTGGATGATGCAATAATTCAGTTTCATCCAGTAAGTGGTGTCCAGTTATCATATAGAGTAAGAAATATGATTGTGATATATATTGTGGTGCATTTGTGTCACTCACAAATCAATAATTCAACTCAATTAGAAAATCAGTAAATTAATTAATCAGTTATTATTTTAAATAGATATTCCTTTTAATTAATAATAGAGCTGTCACATGTATGTTGAGTTTAGTTCAGTTCTGTCTTGTCTGTATTAGTTCTCGTTAGTCACTATGGTTTCTAATTAGTTAAGTCTTGTCAGCTGTTTCTGTTTAGTAGTTCCTGTTTAGTAAGTTCCTGCCTGTTTCCTGTTCTTTGTCGGTTGTTGTCTGTGCACTAGCACACTGTGACTATTGTTTTCATGTTATTCTGAGTTTTGTAATAATTCTGTCTTTATTGAATCCTCGTCTTCATCTTCTGTGGAGCGCATCGTTACAGAACAACCGACCTCCAAAACGAGAAAAACAAGACAAAAAACATGGACTCAGCAGTGCTGCGTCTCCTTCTCCTCCCCGAGAACTGGAATATGTTGGGGTATTTTTGCTGGATGCTCCCACACAGCAGTCTCTCCCTCACAGCCAGCGAGCCCGAGGCACCCACGAGGATCGTCCAGGAACCAGAGCCGGCTAACATCAAAGCCCCAGAGTCAACGCAAGTGGGTCAGTCCACCTCAGAGCTAAGAGCGGATCTAGACCTGATAGATCTATGGTCCACAGATCCAATTCCCACCCAAGTTCCCACCCTCGAACCTTCATCTTCTTCGTCGGTCCCGGCCGGATATTTGGATGCTCCAGTTCCGTCCGAAGATCTTCTTCAGCCTGTATCCCTGCCTGACTTCCTGATCCGTCTCCATCACTGGTCACTGGCGTTGGCGCCACTAGTGTCGTCAAGCTCTTCAGCTCTGCCCCCGCCGCTCACTCCGTGCAGCTCATCTTCCTTGCCTTGGGCCTACCCTCCACCAGCTCGGCTTGAGGCCGAGTCCCTGGCTGCACCTCGAGCCTCCAGGCATCATCTGGCTCCTCCTTTCCTCCGACCTCCCCGTCGTCCTCGCTCGCCCCATCGCCACCTCAGTCCCGCGAGTCAGCAGCTCAGCTCCAGGCCTGCGATGTCGCCCTGGTCCGTCAGGTCTGGTTGCCGCCCAGCCCCTTAGTCAAAGCTCCACCTTGGATCCTCCCACCTTCAGCACCACCATGGTGCCTATGGCCAACTCCTCCAGGCTCCTATCCATCACCAGCTCCATGCCCTCCACCGAAGCCTCCACCCTTTTTCCTCTTCTTAGACTTTCTTTGTCACAGTGCAAGGACGCGCCTTTCCGAGGGGGGCGTTATGTCAGTTTTAATGCGTTTTGGCTGTTCATTTACACGACAACGGCGTTTTGAGTGCCTGAAAACGGTCTCCGTGCAAACAACAAAAAACGCGAATCTGTGGAAATGATGACATCATGCACATGCGTATTACATGTTCAGTCTATAGTGTTTCATTGCCATCTAATGGCCTGGCAGCAGAATACAGCGTTTTTAGTTGTTTTCGCAGATTCGTGTGAATGGGGATCGTTTTGACAATGATGTCGTCTGTACGCAGAAAACTCAAAACTCAGTTTTAAGCATATCGTTGTCGTGTAAACGTACCCTTAGTTCTCATTAGTCACTATGGTTTCTAATTAGTTAAGTCTTGTCAGCTGTTTCTGTTTAGTAGTTCCTGTTTAGTAAGTTCCTGCCTGTTTCCTGTTCTTTGTCGGTTGTTGTCTGTGCACTAGCACACTGTGACTATTGTTTTCCTGTTATTCTGAATTCTGTAATAAATCTGTAGCTGGCTAACATCAAAGCCTCGGAGTCGATGCAAGCGGGTCAGTCCACCTCAGAGCCAGGAGCAGATCTAGACCTGATAGATCTATGGTCCACGGAGATCGTCTTCAGCCTGTATCCCTGCCTGATTTCCTGATCCCGTCTCCATCGCTGGTCATGGCCAGTCCCCTGGATCCGTTGGCGCCACTAGTGTCATCAAGCTCCTCGGCTCTGCGCCCACCGCTCACTCTATGCGGCTCATCTTCCTCGCCTCTGGCTTCCCCTCCACCAGCTCGGCTTGAGGCAGAGTCCCCGGCTGCACCTCGAGCCTCCAGGCCCATGTCTCCACCTCGGCCTGTCAGCCTGTCAGCCCGTCACCATCGCCTCCACAGCCCGTCTGCCCAGAGACTCCACCGGGCTCCCTTGCAACTGCAGGTCGGCCTTGGGCGGTCGACGCCACAGACTTCCTCCGACCTCCCCATTGTCCTCACTCGCCCCATCGTCGCCCCGGTCATCCGAGTGCCCGTCGCTGCCTCAGCTCAGCGCCAGGCTTCGAGGCCTGCGATGTCGCTCTGGTCCGTCAGCCAGTCTGTTCTGCCGGATCCTCCTCTCACCATGGTTCTGCTACCATCGATCGGCTCCCGGTTGCCACCCAGCCCATTAGTCAAAGCTCCACCCTGGATCCTCCTACCTTCAGCGCCACCATGGTGCCTGTGGCCAACTCCTCTACGCTCCTACCCATCACCAGTTCCACACCTTCCACCGAAGCCTCCGCCCTTTTTCCTCTTCTTAGACTTTGTTTGTCATGGCGTGAGGACACACCTTTCCGAGAGGGGCATTATGTCACATGTATGTTCAGTTTAGTTCAGTTCTGTCTTGCCTGTATTAGTTCTCGTTAGTCACTATGGTTTCTAATTAGTTAAATCTTGTCATCTGTTTCCGTTTAGTAGTCATCATCTGTGTATTTAATTTCCTGCCTGTTTCCTGTTCTTTGTCGGTTGTTGTCTGTGCACTAGCACACTGTGACTATTGTTTTCATGTTATTCTGAGTTCTGTGGTATAAATCTGTCTTTATTGAATCCTCGTCTTCATCTTCTGTGGAGTGCATCGTTAGAAGAGCAAAATAAATTAATAAAAATAACAATTTTATCATTTCTAATTGCTTAACATTTTATATATGTTTTCATTAAAGGTATAAATTCTATTTTTATTATTTTTATCCATTTATCCTCATGTTTATATATTTAATAGTTATCAATAAACATAATTAAACATTATTGTTTAATCTATTAGTTGGTTTATTGATAGAAAATAAATTAACAATTAAGTTAAAAAAAAAAACAATGAATTATACAATATGAAAGGAAATTGCTAAACAGGGCAAACATAACACAAATTATTATTACAAACGATTTTTATGATTTATAATTATTATAATATAAATGGTTGGGTTAAATAAAAATGTTATAATCATTCCAGCTGATTTATTAATTTCTCATTATTATTGAGCATTTAGGCAAATGTCGTAGGTCATCTTGGTCTATACAGAGTTTTACACGGAATATACAGGCCTAACTACATGGAAAATTAGTATGTTAGTTTTCTAGAGAGAGAAACCTCCTGAAAGAGTTGAGCGATCAGTTAACCCTGTTTATCGATCAGGCTTCGCAGGCAGTAATGAGTTTGCTGTTTAGGGCTCGTCTCTCGTCACACAGGTTCTGCCCGCCGCCGGCCTCTAATTAACACACAGCAACGCCATCGATTTCTCATTCGCCATAATCGCAGGTGCTCTTTGCTCCGTCCGCTACACTTTTCCTCAGGAGCGACGTCTCATTTCTCTCAGCTACATCTGCCCTTATCTGGAGGAGCCGGGAGGAGCACAGCGCTTAACCCGGGACAGCGCGTGAGAGGAAGCCCGCTCGGGATCGCTGGAGAAGTCCACTAGTGACGAGCACCGCTGACAGGCGTGTAAACGGTCAGCTCAGCTGCTTTGGTCTGTGACGTCATGATGACGTTGAAAATAATGTCGACTCGTTCCTCAGTTTGTTAAAACATTTACTGTAATGCACTAGAAGTATACAATTAGCAGCGTACACTCTAAAAATAGCTGTAAAAAAAACAACTAAAATTTACACCGTAAAAATCTGCATTCCTTTGAAAGTAATATACCTTAAAACAATGCATTCTGGGTAATATTTCTCTAAAATTACAAAATTAAAATTATTTAATATTTTTTGTTTTACATTTTCTTTTTATAATAATAATTAATATTTTTTAAATATATAATTATTTTTTAAATAATTTTTACATTTATTATTATTATTATTATCAATTACAATTATTTTCATAATTGTTATTTTTATATTATAATTTTATGGTTATTATTTTGTATTTTTATACTTTACTATTATTATGCCTTTATTATAATTATTATTATTATTTTAAATGTATAATTATTATTTTTACAGTTATAATTATTATGCATGTTAGCAAACAGGTGGAATATAATCGCTTACCAGCCTAATCTGAACAAAGTTATTTGACTTTTCAACACTGTTTCTTTCACATGATACATGCAAATAATATTATCAGATAACTAATAATAACACTAAATTTAAATAATATTAATTAAATGAACATAAATAAAACATTTAAGAATATTTTAGAAAATGTAAATATAAAATATAATACTCTTTTACAAAGTCTTGATGTTGTTTTTGGGCTCTACTAGAACAGGTTTTCATGCTTGAATGTTCATTATTTTCCTCATATTCTCCATTGTTGCAGCTCCTCTCTTCCCAGTCTGTCAGTAATTCTCTGGGGTGCGTTTCCCGAAAGCATTGTTAGCCAACTATGGTCGTAAGACCCATTGAACTGTATTGGTAACGACGGAACTTGCGACCATAGTTCGCTTTGGGAAACGCACCACTGTTTAGTTCCTGTCTCTATGAAGCCCCTCCTTCTGAAAAGCACAGTGTACTCTGATTGGTCAGCTGGACCAGTGTGCTCTGATTGGTCAACAGCTTTGAGCATGTTTGGGAAATGTTCCGCCCCTTTATTCTGCATATGAATTATTTAAATGAGGAATATTGTGAAGAAAACTCAAGACTACAATGGAGGCGTTTCAGGGAGTTCAGAAACACTGACACTGATATAGAGAAGAACTCCCGCTGGAGGGACTTTGGAGAGCCTTACGTCACAGAAGTTGTATTAAATCCGAAATATTCCTTTAAGGAAATATAGCAGGTTTGCAGGTGCATGTCATTTCCACCCTGCACAGTGGCTCTCATTCTCCCTGACAGCTTCAGGCGAGAACATGTAAAAATAGCTCCTCATGTCCTGCGTGTCGAGGCCCTTCCAGCAGCTCGCTGTGGGCAGCAGCCTTTGACGAGTCCCTGTTTGCCGTTCCTGGGTGTCGCACCCATGGGCTCCTCATAAATCAGTGTCTGCGACTCCAGCAATGGAGCCAAAGTTCCTCAGGACCGTCAGCTCAAGTCAGCAGTCTCTAAAAGCTACCGTTCGTTCTGTTCCCGACACGTCATCCGTCAGGATTACAATGATGTCTGCTGCACTGAAGAACCTCTCTGTGCACTTACACATGCCTCTCGTTGTCATTCTATGGCTCGCTCCGGTTATGAAGAACCTTTTGAGCTCTTCAGCTTCACATGAATATGTTTATGGATAATGTACAGGTGCATCTCAATAAATTAGAATGTCGTGGAAAAGTTCATTTATTTCAGTAATTCAACTCAAATTGTGGAACTTGTGTATTAAATAAATTCAGTGCACACAGACTGAAGTACTTTAAGTCTTTGGTTCTTTTAATTGTGATCACATTTAACAAAAACCCACCCATTCACTATCTCAAAAAATTTGAATACTTCATAAGATCAATAAAAAAAAAGGATATTTTAAACAAATGTCAGGCTTCTGAAAAGTATGTTCATTTCTATGCACTCAATACTTGGTTGGGCCTCCTTTTGCATGAATTACTGCATCAATGTGGCGTGGCATGGAGGCGATCAGCTTGTGGCACTGCTCAGGTGTACTGGAAGCCCAGGTTGCTTTGATAGCGGCCTTCAGGTCATCTGCATTGTTGGGTCTGGTGTCTCTCATCTTCCTCTTGACAATACTCCATAGATTCTCTATGGGGTTCAGGTCAGGCGAGTTTGCTGGCCAATCAAGCACAGTAACACCATGGTCATTGAACCAGCTTTTGGTACCTTTGGCAGTGTGGGCAGGTGCCAAATCCTGCTGGAAAATGAAATCAGCATCTCCATAAAGCTTGTCAGCAGAAGGAAGCATGAAGTGCTCTAAAATTTCCTGGTAGATGGCTGCGTTGACTGTGGACTTCAGAAAACACAGTGGACCAACACCAGCAGATGACATGGCAGCCCAAACCATCACTGACTGTGGAAACTTCACACTGGACTTCAAGCAACATGGTATCTGTGCCTCTCCTCTCTTCCTCCAGACTCTGGGACCTTGATTTCCAAATGAAATGCAAAATTTACTTTCATCTGAAAAGAGGACTTTGGACCACTGAGCAACAGTACAGTTCTTCTTCTCCTTAGCCCAGGTAAGATGCTTCTGACGTTGTCTTTGTTTCAGAAGTGTCTTGGTACGTGGAATGTGACAATTGTAGCCCATTTCCTCAAGACGTCTGTGTGTGGTGGCTCTTGATGCACTGACTCTGACTCTGCTTCAGTCCACTCCTTTTGAAGCTCTTCTAAGTTCTTAAATCGGCTTCGCCTGACAATCTTCTCAAGCCTGCGGTCATTCCTTCCACTTGTACATCTTTTCCTACCACACTTTTACCTTCCAGTCAACTTTCCATGAATATGCTTTGACACAGCACTCTGCGAACAGCCAGCTCTTTCAGCAGTGACCCTCTGTGGCTTACCCTCATTGTAGAGGTTCTTGATGATCGTCTTCTGGACAACTGTCAAGTCAACAGACTTCCCCATGACTGCTGTTGGGATTACTGACCTAAACCCAGTATTTATACCCTGAGAATGGTCATTTAATAGAACTTGAAATTAAATATTCTAATAATTTGAGATACTGATTTTTTGATTTTGATGAGCAGAAAGCTGTAACAAAAAAGTCTGGAAATATTTTACTTTATATCTAATAAATCTAGAATATATATAAGTTTTACTTTTTGAATTAAATTACAGGAAAAAAAAAAAAACGTTTTCATGATACTCTAATTTATTGAGATGCACCTATATGTTCATAATATCAGTAAGCTTAATATATATAAAATTATTATTTATTGGTTACTTTCAATTGGGAGGTGGCTGTCTCGAACCCTAACCCCTAAATTGTTGTTTTTAAAAATATTTTTTTTTAAAAGTGAAGTCAAAAAAAAAAAAAAAGTATTTTATATTTTGTTTTTAAATCATGAAACTTTATGTAAAAAAATGTGTCCCGCTTTTTCATGTCACTACCAAAACAGTGAATGTTTTAAGGCAGGAACACACCAAGCCGATGCTGACGAACCAGTGGCGGTGAAAGCAGACTGCGGGGTTGGCTCATGTCGGCAGCGTCTGGGTCCAAATTTGCCCTGACACACCAAACCGACGCTCGACAGCCGACGACCAAGTAGCACGTCCGTTCTGCGCCTGCGTAAGATGAAATGCCTTTCCGTACCAGCAGGTGGCAGTAGCTGAACAGCCAATCAGAATGATCAGATGGCCCGACGGACCGACGAGCTCTGACGCTGATTCAACATGTCGAATCGGCCGAAAAAAAGCAAACGAGGACCAACTTCAGCCAACGGTGCAGAACACACTGAGAAAACTGACGAACAGCCGACGAACAAAAGGCAGGTGTGTTCCTGCCTTTAGTCCATTGGCTGAGACTGATTTTAACCACACTTCTACATTTTTGATCAGGAAATATTCCTGTGTCCCTCTCTCTCATAGCCTCTCTTTCATAGTAGATAGGTCCATCATTTTGAGTTAAATGTGTTCAAAAGTCTGAAAATCTGTGTGTAACTTTAAGGAACGTCACTACCAAACACCTTTATTTGGGTGTTATTCCATAAAATTGAGTTTTTCTGTGTGTACAACTGTTCAGAACTGTGTTAGCTAACCATGTGCTGATTAGCATCTTTGAGCTAGACTCAAAAGTATCTAAAATTGTCACTACCGAAACAGTCACAACCAAAACATGTGAAGTTTCGGTTGTGACATCGTTTTTTGGGGGTTATTCAATAAAATTTAGTTTTTTTTTTTTCTTTTTTCTGTGTACAACTGTTCAGAACTGTGCTAGCTAACCATGTGCTGATTAGCATCTTTGAGTATTGAAAATTGTCACTACCGAAACTTCAGCAGTGACATCATTGTTTTGGTAATGACAAAAGGGAACACATAATCGTTTATTTGGGAAAAATAAACTAAATTTTAATACAGTTATGCAAATCATTAGTGTTTTAGTATGTGAGTTAAAATTCTCTAATGTGATGTGGTCACTACTAAAACATTACTGTCACTGCCGAAAATGTGCAGTCACGACTGAAACATTGGATGTTTTGTCAAAAAAAAAAGTATATTGAATTATCAACTAAGTTATTATAGTGTTTGGTTCAATGTATATTCAAACTAATGAATCCTTCACTTTGAAATCAGTATGATAAACTTTATGCCTTTTACAAAGAAAGATTGGATTCAAAATACAACAAATCTCATAAATTACACTTGAAATGTTAAAATTGTAATTGTTATTGATTTACCTGTGAAAACTTTAAAAACAAAAATAGCAAAAAATATATTTACAAGGCAGATGTAAAAAATCTTAATAGGTCAATGTAACCCTTCTTATTAAATTATTTATTATTGTGTTTCGGTAGTGACAAATTTGGGGAGAGGAAAAATATTTCAAAACTTTCTGAAAATACAATATGAGAATTAACTGTACTATTACTAGAAATGTGTACCTTGAATATTATACTATTTGCATACATTCACAATTTGTGGAAAAAGGCCGCATTTCCAACTCATTCTGAATGGCCCATATGGGCTACATAGGCTACTATGTGTGTGTGCAATGATTTTATTGTGGATACAAATTAAGAAAACTTTCATGCAGTGTTGGCATCGTTGTTATTTTTCCTCTGGCTTTAGGCGGTTCACATCCGGTCAATTTGTCCGTTTTCGTCTTGCAGCCTTCTGGCTTAATCGAACAACAAATATTTGTTTAGATGTGCACGCTTTAAAACACATTAAGCGAGCGGACCTCGTTTTGAGCGCAGGCTAATCGCTTCTACATTTATTGTTTCCTGATGGTATCATAAAGCATGCAGCAAATGTAAATGAAGGCTTTAAGTGTTTATCCGCAGAGATATGTTTGAATTCTCTATTGACGTCTCCCGTTGCGGCCCAACGTGCGCGTGTGTGTTTTTCCTTAATAGAGCATTAGACACGAATACACGCTCAGGCTGTTTTTTTCTTCATTCGCAGCGGCACAGAAAACCAATTATGAAGGATAAACGTGCGAGCTGCAGAAATTACATCAACACCAGAAGCAGCGACGTGAAATCATGTGCACGCGGACATGACCACGGGCCATTTTGGCACAGTCTGTCAAGAGCACGGCCGCGCGCCCGCAACGCAACCTGTGTGACGGGCGACCGGGGAACAATCGCAGCAGGTGTCCGTGCAGCGGACCAGAGGTCTTCCCGTCAGGTCAGATCACCTGTATACAGTTTCTGACAGCGCTCTACCACAATAACAAACCGCACGAAGGCAGCAAGCCTAGTTTTTTACTCACAATGTAACCGCTGAATGGCTTTTTTGTCTTTTTCAGGACAGAGGGCATGTGAAATATCATAGTAAATATTTAAAGCCTGCCTGCATGTTAATGTCAAACTTGCAAACGTTATACCTCTGAAATGACGTTTTATTTTCATCTGATGTCATTTGGGCTGAAATAATTAAGCCAAATAGCTCTTTAGGTGTTGTTTTAGGCTACTTGCCAACAGTTTGGTGTATGTGGTTTTTCAGGAGGCAAGTAATCCACTGCAAAACTTAAACTTGGGCTCCATTTTGGTATAAAACGCCTACTTTTAGTGTCCAATTGATTCCTGATGGATAAAATCAAGTTGCTTTTCTTGTCTGTATGGAAAGACATCCTCACAGAAATAAAATGTGAATGGCATATTGTGTAAATACACTGATGTGGTGTAATTTAGCTTTTCTGAAGACTAAAATAAGCTTTTGTGAGTGTAGCAGGGAAGATAAACTGATATCACTCCTCTTCAACCTGAGCTAATTTAGCACAAATTCCAGAAAATTACTTTTGCGCTTTATGCTCAGGGACGCATGTTTGTGAAATAACATTTTAAGCAATAAAAAAGCACCAAATTAAATAAACAGCTATTTTAAACTTAAAATAATGTTGTGAAAATAAAGTCGGTGGTGTTAGGAGGCCGTTTAAGGGCATATGCTATTAGCATTAAGGCTAGAAACACATTTTAATAGTTTAGCCAAATTTAGCTAAATTGTTTAGCAAGATTTTCTTCAAACTGTTGTTCTGCTAATCTGAAACAGAAAACTGACTATAGAAGACTGTTACTGCATCTAAAACGGTTTGTGTTCACATACTTTAAGGAATATTATCCACTACAATAGTTTAGCTAATATGTTTAGCGAGATTTTTTTCAATTTTCTGAAAGAGAAAACTAACTATAGAAGAAGACTGTTATTGCATCTAGAACTGTTTGTTCACATGCTTTTTATAATATTAGCCACTACAATAGGTTAGCTAACATTTTAGCAAGATTCTCTTCAAACTATCGCTCTGTTAACCTGAAACAGAAAACAGACTATAGAACAAAACAGTTAGCACAACTGAAACGGTTTGTGTTCACATACTTTTAGGAATATTAGCCACTACAATAGTTTACCTAACATGTTTAGCGACATTTTCTTCAAACCGTCGCTCCGCTAATCTGAAAGAGAAAACTAACTACAGAAGAAGACTGTTATCGCATCTAGAACTGTTTGTTCACATGGTTTTTATAATATTAGCCACTACAATAGGTTAGCTAACATTTGAGCAAGATTCTCTTCAAACTGTCGCTCCATTAATCTGAAAGAGAAAACTGACTATAGAACAAAACAGTTAGCACAACTAAATTGGTTTGTGTTCACATACATTTTTGCATATTAGCCACAACAACAGTTTAACTAGATTTTCTTTAAACTGTTGCTCTGCTGATCTGAAAGTGAAAACCGACTACAGAAGAAGACCGTTAGCGCAGCTAGAACTCTTTCTGTTTAGGTACTTTTTAGCACATTAGCCACAACAACAGGTTGTTGAATATTAAGCTCCCCTTTAATGTCTCCTGAAGATAATTTGACAGTTTGAGTAAGATGACAGCCAAAACAATTGTGGTGCTAGAGTAATATCAACACTCGTCGTGCTGTATGCTAATATGTTTACCTCTTTGTCTTTGTCACCGTGTGTCCCAACAGGCAGTCAGATCTGACGTCTACAAAAGGGTCTGTGTGTCAGTCATGATTGAACATGGGGAGAAATGAAAAAACAGGATAATAGATGTGTTGTACGGTGTGGTGTGGCGTTTGTCGTATCGAATGGCAGAGGGAGACGACGACCTGCCGCTTGACTCACAGTTCTTATAATGGACATTAGACGCAAAGGAAATATTAATATCCTCCTGACACAAAGCATTCGCTCGGTTTCACCTGAAGGCTCCCTGAGGACGGGCAGCAACCCGCTCTATAGGTGCTGACGGATATTCAAACAGACGGGCTTCCTGCCGAACGCCTCAGTTTCCTTAAACAAGGTAAACAGCACTGATAGATTCTCCACCCCGTCAGAACCCAAGGAGTTCCACATATGTCTGACAGCCGGCTAAATGCAGGAGGCGTTGAAGGTTGACAGGAAGTTGGTGCACAGAATGAGGCTTGAGAAAAGAAAAACGTCCTTGTTTCTCCTGTAATTCACATAGAAGGAAATCATTTTTAATTAGTTTTTATTTTATTTATATTTTCTGTTGTCAATTACATGTCATGTGAAAGTAACAACCTGGCACATATAGTACGTCTGAATTTCATTCATACTATATAGAGCATACTTTTTTTAACGGTCACAAAGTAAATTAAAATTAAATTTGTAGTACCTACTCAGTATGTGATTTTGGATGCAGTGTAAGTGTTTATTAGCATGTTTCTATGTAGTTTGTAGTTGCTAGTAATGGGTGTTTGCTAGTTAAATAACTAGCTAACTAGCTATTCAATACTTATGCTGCGTCTGAAATCGAATACTACTCTACTATATAGTACGCGAAAAACAGTATGCAAACAGAGTAGTATGTCCAAATTCACAGTATTCGAAAAACAGTAGGCGAAAAGTACCCGGATAACTTGCTACTTCCGGCGAGATTCTGAAGTGCGCATAAGATGGACACTTTACTATCCCATGAGGCCACGTGAGAGGATTTGTGGATGGAGTTGAAGGGACGTAACTGACGCTGGTAGGTCATGTGACGGTAAAAACATTGCGGATGTAGTACGTCCGAATTCATTCATACTACACGCATTCGTACTATATAGAACATACTTTTTCAACGTTCGTGAAGTAAATTTAAATTCAAATGTAGTACCTACTCTACAGTACGCGATTTCGGACGCAGCCTTAGTTAACAGCTTGCTATTAGCAATGCTAATTATTAGCAAATTAGCAATGCTCTGCACTGTAATCCAGCCAGTACTGTTCCATCCCATAATAATTTATTAGCGAGTTATTATTTTTTATTAATTATTTTCATAGTAAGAGACTGTTGAAAATTGTTTTGTTTTTTTAAGTGTTTTGATTATATTGTGTTAAATTTGTTATATGTGATGTGATGAATGTGATACATGTTTTTGGTTAATTTACCAACTGAATCATGATTTGTGAAACAGTTTTTACAAGATTTTTCTTTTTTCCGATCTCTAAAAGCAAATATTAGCGGTAGTTGCTACAATGCTAGGATGTACAGTGTTCAAAGTCATTTTTAGTATGTTGCTATGTGGTTGCTAGCTGCTAGCTAACTAGCTCTTTCAGTGTCACTTAAAGTTAGCAGCTTGTTAATAGTAATGCTAATTATTAGCAAATTAGCAATGCTCTGCGCTGTTATCCAACCAGTGCTATTCTATCCCATTATGATTTATTAGTGATGTATTGTTTTTAATGAATTCATTTTCATAGTAGTTTTTTTTTTTAAGTGATACATGTTTTTTTAAACGTTTTGATTACATTAGGCTACATTTGTTATATGTGATGTCATGAACGTGATGGATGTATTTTGATGTAGTTGTTAAACTTTTTTTTATTTCACTTCACATTTCTAGAATCACATGCTACCGTAGTTATGTAGTAGCTATGGGTGGTTGTTAGGTGTTACCTAATTAGCTCCTTCAATGTTTAATCCTTAAAAATAGCAGCTCGCTATTAGCAATGCTAATTATTAGCAAATTAGCAATGCTCATAGTAGTAAATTGTTAAATTATGCTTACTATAGTAAACTTTTTTTTTTTTTTTAAGAAATGTTTTTAAAGAGTTCCAAGTCATTTAGGGTGAAATGTGTGGTTGCTAGCTGCTAACTAACTAGCTCTTTCAATGCTTAATACTCAAAGTTAGCAGCTTGCTATAAGCAATGCTAATTATTAACAAATAAGCAATGTTAACAAATAAGCATTGTTATTCAACCAGTGCTTGTCAAGCTGAACATCTTAAGTAAAGCCCCACCACAAATCAATGCTTTCTTGACAATCTCAGTTCTCCCGACCCCCCGCAGGCCAAAATCTGCTGACAAGAGCCAGATGTTGCTGATATTGACACATCTGCACAGATGTTTCTCTGATTCCCCGGGGTGATGGAGGAAAGCGAGAACCACAGCTAAGACTATTTTCCATCGAATTCTTAGCTCTGCTACCACTTGTTTAACGTATTCCTCAGTCAACTTTAGGTGACCGCAACTAACCTGACCCCATTCTATCACTGCGTTCGCATAGGTTGTGCTTTTACTGTCAATGCATTGAGCTTATGTTTGAAATGATGGATTGTGCATTCATGGGTCGTCTTTGCTTCTAAGGACCCCACATCAGACGGCATCGCCCGCTGTCCTTGAAACTCTGGCTCGCCTTCCACAAATCCCGTTATTGTTGGGTCACGACAGACACGAACCGTGCCAGAACTTCAGCAAAAGGCGTCGACGAGGGCTGTTTGTGAAGCCACGCTACACTACATCAGTGGCTTTATGCCGGAGCCAAAAGAGTCTCTGGATTGAACTGGGATTTCTGGTCCCCAGGCAAACAAGCGCCGTCAAACAGCAGCGAAAAGTGTTAAATTCCTTGGAGTTAGGCGGCGACAGACACGTCTATATGTTTGAATTAAATCCGATGCCTGCCTGTTTATCTCTGCATGAAAGGGCTCGACGGGGACCCGGGGCCTGCAGCTTTTGAGGCTTCTGGTGGCTTTCACAAAGTCTGAACAGAAATGAAAGGCTAACAGAAAAGAGTCTTCTCTAGCTGCGAGGAGCCAAAGTTGTGTTGTGCACAATGGGTTTGGGTGGATTATTACTCCAGTGTGGTGCTTCGTTCTGGTAGGATGGAAGGTGAGCTCATTAATGCACTACCATGAATACATGCTAATAATATCTTTGTCATCTGCATTTACAGGTACAAAACAGTGATGGTTTTTGTGGGGGAACCTGTCACTCACACGAGGTCCCCCAATAGCAAACCACAACCATCCAATCATTTCCTTGCAGACAAAATCAAGCAATTTGTTCTTGTTCCAGAAGCCATTTCACTCGGATGTATGGCGCAGTAGGGAAGAAAAAAGGCTGGCAACATCCGTTTCATTCCGACTGTAAATGCTCTAGCTCTTTAAGTCAGGATGGATTTCACTGGCTGTCAATGTTTTTTATCATTCATCAGCAGGAAAAAAAAATGTTCTGAAAGTGATTCCAACAATATCTCTGTGTTGTTATCATTATTTTTATGTTGTGGACACAACTACTCTCAGAGTCAGAAAGATTGTTAAAATTAGTTAGTTATCATTCTTGGTATGAACCGACCAATTTTTTTGTTTTTTATTTTATGCTTTCTATTACGCATTTTGTAATCGCTTTTACTCAAGTCAGTTTAACAAACTTTAGATCAGAATATTTGAAACAATATAAGTGGCAACTAGGTTTTTGCAATTTTAAAGTGTTGTTTGCTCTTGCAAAACTCTCCAAAATGCATTGTAAAATGGTTGCTAAGGTGTTTTGAGTGATGTTTAGCATGTTATGTGGTTGCTAGGGCCTTCTGGGTGTTTGCTGGGTCATTGTTTACTCGTAAAAGTGGAACAATCCCAGTCTCCCAGGAAAAAGAGCAATGGTATGGTTTTTCAAGTGGTTTCCAGAGCATTCTATGTGTTCTGAGTGTTTTTAGCATGTTGCTATGTGGTTGAAGTGGTGCTCTGGGTGGTTGCTAAGAGGCTGCATACTAGTCTAAGTGAAAAGTCCCAATCTCCAAGACCACCTGATACCCCAGATCCTTCCTGTAAAGTGTTTTTTTTTTACATTATTGTCAGAAAGTTGGTGTTGCACAAATAGGTTTATACATTGTATGAGCAATATTGACATAAAAAAAAACTACACTGGGAAAAAAATTGGTGCAGAAAGAATTTTCACTAAGAACTTGCTAGTAAATTTCACAACTAATTAAGACATTGAATTAAACATGAAATTTAGAGGTAGAAAGCTCAAATAGTACACTCCAATAAACTTCGAAAAATCTCTACTCACTTTGGTTTTAATACTTTACCAATTTAGTTTAGATACACATACATCCTTAAGGTAGCACAATCATATAGTGATTTTGACTTAAAAATCAACAAATCTTTGTGACCATCATTACGTATCAAGAGCGAGACTGGGACCTGATTCCAACTGAATGTAATTTCTGTTGGACCTTCCCAACGGTATCAGCCATCTGTTGGTTTTATATGCTCTACCCTCTCAGGTTTGTCCACAACGGATACCCAAGGACCAAGCGGACGAAGTGAAGATGAATCGCTTAATCTGCTGTTGTACATTACCTTCATCAGAGCTTTGGCACCGACGCGGACCTCACCTGTTCCTAGATCAGCGGCCGGTGGGCCACAAATTGATTATCGTCTGTATCACAAGTCATTCCGTCTGACTGGAGGCCAGTGAGAGTGAACAGGGGCCGGGCGGTGATTGACTGCCCTCCCAGCATCCTCTGTCTCTTGGCCCGTCTCAGAAGGGCTTAATGGAACCATCACTCCAGCGATCCGCGGCCCGACGTAGACCAGCATGTAGCCGGCTGCGTCCTCCAGTCAAGGGCAGCTCGGACAACGCCGCCCCCTCCCTCACTGCAGGAGGGCTTAATGCACCTCACCGCCACATCAGATCATATCCAGGTCATCCCTGATAAACGACGACGGACACGAGCATTAGCTGCTGGCACAGCCTGGATACGACATGCATGTGAGTTTGACAAATGTTAAACAGTTCAGTGAGGTTTAGCTGGTTTTTACTTGTCCAGGAGAAGGATGAAATGGAGGTGAATACACAAATAAGGACCCAAGCCACATCTAGAGACTATTTTTTGACTTTTGCTAATAATGTACCACCTCAGCAACTGCGTTAAAAACTACTCAAAACATTAAGTAACAATTAGCTATGCCCTAGCAACCACTCTAAACACCCTAGCAGTTCCATACAAGTGCATTAAAAACTATGCAGAACACCTTAGCTAACACTTAGCATTGTTGTAGCAAGCATCCATAATTGTACAGAAATGTGCTAAAAAAACATGCAAAACACCTTAGCTAACACTTTGCATTGTCTTAGCGTCAATCCAAAACACCCTAGAAACTGCACAGAAATGTTAAAAACAACTCAACACCTTAGCTAACATGTAGCAATGTTGTAGCAACCATCCAAAACAACATAGAAATTGCACAGAAATGCACTAAAACTATGCATAACACCTTATCTAACACTTAGGATTGTCGTAGCAACCATCCAGGATACCCTATAGCAATCACACAGAAATGCACAAAAAAACTACACATAAATGTGTTTAAAAAAACTCAAGCTAGCTAGCTAACACTTAGCAGTGCCTAGTAACCACTCCAAAATGCCTTAGTAATTACACAGAAATGCATTAAATACTACTCAACATCTTAGCTAATGCTAACAACCACCCAAAACACGCTAGCTCTGGGCATGTACCACTCACGCTTTGAATTAGCAAGTGCATCTATGCTACATTTGAGACAGCATTAAGATTTTAAGAAAAGCCCATTCCAAATGTTTTCTTTTCAGCGATGTGCTAAAGCCTATGTGATCGTTTGATGAGCGTTGAACAAAACAAAAAGTGTGATTTCTCGAATTCAGAAGTGACACAATTATCTGTTAGCGCGTTCACACCTACACGAGCATTGTTGCTCTTAGCAGGATAGGATGTGTGTGTTTTTGTGCATGACTGGGCTCATTAGCGACAGCGACACAAACACGGACAGCAGTGCTACACTGGAAGATGCAGAAACAGCTGCGGCCCATGGGTGAGAAAAGAGTTCACATCTGTCAGTCCGGCGCAGCTGCTAGCATGCTAGTGGTCCCTCTTTCCAGTACACAGTCCCTGACAAGTGCAAAAAATATACGAGAGAAGTCACAGGGGAGAGCTAACCTCTGCTATACATTTCAGCTCCAACATCTGCTGTGCCGCTGTGATTCATGTCAAGCAGCGTTGAAGTCATGAACACCTTCCTCCATAGCATATTTATAGACCAGAGGACCAATGAAAATAATACTTGTTTGTCACAATGCTGTGTTTGAGAAGTACTGAAATGGCATAAATGTAGAGTCATTCAGTCATTCAGTGCTTTAATTGTGAACATTAGTTCTGAAACTTTAATTCTGTCATGAAAATACAACATTAATATTTCCTCTACATTTTAGTGTAGTAACTCTGCTAATTCAGCAATAAAAATACACTTACCATGGTATTACTGTAGTAATAGTGGCTTGGCATGAAAATGAATTCAATTTACCACAAGTTTACCATAGAAACATTAATGGTAACTAATTTGACCGAATAGATTTGATTCACGATTCGATGGTTTTAGCATAGTAACATTGATTACTGTAATCAATGTTACTATGCTAAAACCATCGAATCGTGAATCAAATCTGTGCTGGTTTGGCAAAAAATATAAAATTTACCATGGTTTTACCATAGTAACATTAATGGCAGTATCTGTGCTAATTTGGAAGAAAATATTTTACCATGGATTTACCATAGTAACATTAATGGCAGTAATTTGGCAGAAAAGATTTTATATACCATGATTTTGCCATAGTAACATTGGTTTGCTGTAACTAGTTTTGCAGAAATATTTCCATGGTTTTACCATTGTAACATTGATTGCAGTAATTGTTCTAGTTTGGTAGAAAAGATTCAGTTTACCATGGTTTTATCATAGTAACATTATTGGCAGTATCTGTGCTAGTTTGGCAGAAAAAATGGTGTACCATGGTTTTACCATTGCAACATTGGTAGATAAGATTCAGTTTACCATGGTTTTACCATAGTAGCATTAATGGCAGTAGTTTGTCTGAAAAGATTTTATGTGCCATGATTTTGCAGTAACTATGCAAACAATATTACTATGGTTTTACCATAGTAACATTGCAGTAATTATGCTAGTTTGGTAGAAAAGATTTATTTGACCATGGTTCAATAGCATTGAATACAGTAACTTTGCCAGTTTGGTGGATAAGATTAAGTTTACCATGGTTTTACCATCGTAACATTGATTATAGAGTAGCACAGTTAAAGTGTGTTTACCAGGTGAGATTTTCATAAGGATGCCGTTTACAGTCAGTGGTGTTTGAATAAATGACCCGTCCCTGATGATGGATTGATGCGTCTCGGCTTCTGCCCCTCGTTTATATATTTGGTGCATGTAAAGGAAAGCCAAGGTCAAGAAAATTGAACCTGTCAGTCAGAAACGCACCTACACTCGAAAGACAAAAGATTGATTTATGGAGAGCATGTCCAGCATCCTCACGCCATTTTGCATAGACGTGGAAATCGAAGGGGCCGCTTACTCGGGTCGCCTTACAAGGAATAGCTCTCATCTTCATTTCCGCATGTTCTAGGGAGTCTGTGTTGTCCTGTCGGTGTAAATTCAATAGTTATTTTAAGGGTTACCCAGGGAGTCGCATAAATACAAATGAAACCGTCAGCCAGAGCGCAATGTGTGCGCATTTGTCAATGCCGAGAGGGATTCTCACGGGAGCAGAGGGGGGGAGCCGAAGTCAAACGGCTGTATGGCTGAATGTGGAGCGCAGTCAGGAAGGTTTGCTGGGCAAAAGGGTCCGGTGGGAGACGCGGGTGCAGATGGAGGCCCGCTGAACTCCACTCAATGTCAGCTGCACTTTTTTAAGCCGCCACCAGGGACTCCAGCTGGGACGCATGGGGTCGGCGCAGCACATCTCCTTACAAAGAACAACTCCTGCCAAATTCAGCTTTACTGAGGGGATCAGATGGATGTGGAGGAACCACTGTTGTTTTATTGTCACTTCGGAGACTTTTGGGGTCTATCTGTTGATGGTAGACGATAGATTCCTAAAGTTTAAGTCTCAAAGGTGTAGTATGTGACTTTTGTGCCATTAAAAAAAAAAAAGTTTTTTAGCCATTTCCTACTCCAAACTCACACAGAATATCAATTGTAGGAGTTTCTGGGAAAGATTTGCTACTACTGCTAATCGTAACATGCTAAACGCAGCATATGCTAAACAGAAGCCAATCCATTTAGCATTAAATTAAGTATTTAATACGTGCTAAAGTCATGTTAAAAACCTAAGCTTTCCAAAGTCAAAGCTTTGAAGGTGTATTATGTGACTTTTGTGCCACTTCTTTGCCATTTTCCACTGCAAACTCCTACAGAATGACATTTGTTGGAGTTTCTGGGAAATATGTGCTACTAACAATAATTGTAACATGCTAAATGCAGCTAAACAGAGGCTAATCCATGTAGCATAAAATGAAATATTTAATTGAAGCATAATACTAAAGTCTTTCAGAAGCTTTCCAAAGTCCAATGTGACTTGCATCACTAGCATTGACAAAAATGGAATTGCAAAAAGCTTTTCTGAAAGGTTTCTTAGCTGTTTCCCTCTCCAAACTCACACATTTGTAGTAGTTTCAGGGAAAGATTTGTTACTAGTACTAATCGTAGCATGCCAAACAATGTAGCATATATAATGAAGTATTTAAATGAAGCAGAATACATCCTAAAGTCATGTTAAAAACAACATAAGCTGGTTTGCTGGTTACAACTAGTCTCAAACTTCTCTAAAACTATTAAACCATACTAGTTAATCAGGCTAATATAATGTTTTGTTGTTGTTTGATGTTTTTTCAACATATGCTATTCCATAGTGTAAAATTTTGGGAAATTATTGAAAGATATTTGTATGCAAACCTAGCTTAACTATCTTAAATTAGCCTTAAAGTGGTTTGCTGGTCTTAGCTAGCAACAAGATAGTCAGGCTGATGTCTTTTGATGGTTTACAGAGGTTTAGGGCACATTTAAGTAGGGAGATCAGCTAAACCAGACTAACTTAGCCAGTTTTCTTTCAGTAGAGGAATATGCTAATCTCTGCACCACATGTCGAAATGAAAGAATTGTTAAATAAATCCCCTTCTCGAGTGATTTAATACACCTTTGTGTTGAGGATCGTTCAGTCTATATGTGGACACCATTGTGTTTTAGATTCAAGAGCGGTGAGCAGGTGAAGGAACGGCTCAATTGCTCTCTTTCATCAGTCTGTAAGTGATTGCCACCCTCTCCACTTTTCCTAATCCCAAGGTATTGTATGCCTTCTTTAAATGTTTGACTAGCCCTTTATTTACCCTCTATTGGTGCATTTAGGTGCCCTCTCAAGAAAATCATGCTCGCACACATGAGCGCTCCTATAATTGCCGCCGTCATAAAAAAACAGGCGTGTCTAAATTGTCTGAGAGAGCTGTAATTGTTTTGGAAATTATTTATTCATTTGATTGGAGGGCATTAGCGTAACAGCTACACTAACAGGATGAGAGATTCGCTTTGTGGCTGTTTTTTTCCCCCATTAACGTTGAATAGGAATTAAGGATCATTATGGTATAAAAAAACTGACAGCCAAGTGCACAATAAGTGCTAAAATATGATATTCATTACAATAAAATGTGCAATAGTTTTATTTGTAGCGTCACTAGCATGTTTTGACTGAATTTGTTGGTGTTAGTTTGCTTATTCGCCAAAAACATTTATAAAAATGGTAACACTTTACAATAACATTTGTTACCATTAGTTAGCATGAACCAACAATAAACAATACTTGTACAGCATTTATTAATCTTGGTCAATGTTAATTTAATATTTACTGATACATTTTTTAACTTATCTGTTAACATTATTATTGCACTGTGAACCAACATGAACATGTACGGAGCCCCTAAAGGGACATTGTGGTGGAAAAAAAATATATTAGAAATATGTAGTTTCTCAGGAGAAAGCAAAACATTTTGCGAGCGAACGCAGTTTCTCGGGGGAACTCGAAACATTTTACGAGCGAACGCAGAGTTTCTCGGGGGAACGCAAAATATTTTACGAGCGAACACAAAGTTTCTCTGGGGAACACAAAACATTTTGCAAGGGAACGCAAAACATTTTTATAGCAAATGTAAAGTTTCTCGGGGGAACACAAAAATTTGATAGCGAATGCGACGTTTTTCGGGGGACCACAAAACAAAAGTTTCTCGGGGGAATGAGAAATATTTTGCGAGCGAACACAAAGTTTCTCACGGGAACGCAAACATTTTGCAAGCAAACGCAAAACATTTTTCAAGCAAACGCAAAGTTTCTCAGGGGAACGTGAAACATTTGCGAGGGAATGCAAAGGTTTTGCGAGAGAAAGCAACAGCATTGACAATTTATAACAGCATTGACATCTCATATTTTTTTCCTTCATTATTTAACATTAACAAAGGTTAAATAATAAATGCTAAATATATCACTAATTGTTAGTTCGCAATAGTTAATGCATTAGCTAATGTTAACAAATGAGACCTTATTGTAAAGTGTTACGATAAAAACAGTACACAAAAAAAAATCAAACAGCAGTAAAGTTCATGAAACGTAAGCAGAATAAATTTTTACGTAAATTGTTTGCATGCACTGTATTCCAAGTCATTTGACAGCTTTATGTGAGGAACATCTTAGCTGAGAAACCTCACTTGTGTACTTTGATTTATTAAATTAAATTGCAACATTTGTTTGATGTTGTACACATGTACACAAATATTATTCTTAAAAATACTACTTTTATTGAAATAAAAGTCCATCGCTCGTACCGTACCGAACTTTTCGAAAGTTTTCAGTAATATTTGATTTAACTTTAATTAAATTAGTATTTTTAAGGAATAATTCATCCAAAAATGTATTTGCATACATTTAAATGTGGCGCAGTTTATCATATTAGTTCTAGGGCTGTGCGATATGGACAAAAAATACTATCACGATTTTTTTAATCAATATTGCGATTTTCGATTTTAATCACAATTTTGAAACAATATTTCCTTAAATGCTTGTCCGTATCATTTTTCTTTTTTGGAAGCCAGCTTTATTGATGATATTTGTGGGCACCTTAACTTTGCATAAATAATATGTGACGTTGTTGGTTATTTCTTTAAGCGTTTTTAAACCTGTTGTATGTTGTTCAGTTTGAAAATGCCTTAGCGTACGTCTTTAACCGTGGTGCTCACGACTCGCGTCTTTTGCAGCATCTCGCGCATGATCCGACGTTCTATGCACCGCTCAAGTTAAAAGAAGCTCAAGTTTTAAAATATGCGTCTTGTGTTTTTAACCACAAAAACATGTTCTGAATCTCAGTCCAACTTCTCAAGCTGCTCAGGTGTGGAAGTGTGCAAGTGCATTACAATCCTTGACCTTTCAGTAATTTTTTGGGCTTCACCTTTGACCTCTGTTCTGCTATACTGACGAATTCAAAGGGTTTGGTTGTTAGCATGACCCCATTAGCCCCAGCTAGAATATTCTCTCCTCTTTACTTTTCTAAATCCAGCACGTAGAAATATATATTGATGCTGTGAGGTGTTTAGTTCAGTCTTTCTGCTTTTATATTGCTGTAAAAGCATCTCTTTCCAATTTGAAAGGCACTTTCTTTTGCCGGCGAGACTTTAGTGTTCTAGTGAAACATCTCCTCGCTCTAACAGAATATGTAAATGTAATATGCTCATACTATATTAAGGGTAGATGTCTCTTTGATGGCTTCACCATAGCAACCGTGTAACTTTCACTCGCTGCAACATTATGCTAATATGATCTTGGACGAAAAACGCATTATTAGGCTCTTGCAGTCGCCTGACGAGTCTGTGCGTGATGATATGGATGCGAATGGGTTGTGTGTTTTTTGTTTTTTTTGATTCACAGGTTTGGGAGAAAGTCACACGAATCGCTCTTGCAGACATCGGCAGCATTTCGACAGCTTTCCAAAAGCTCATGCGGGGATTACAGAGAGACGGAGCAGCTTTCCATATGCTGGAATACTTGGAAAAAAGGAAAGGTGGTGCTTAAAAAAAGAGGCATATAGTACTGTATATATATCATTTGTTCACTGGAAGATTTTTGGCCTGTTCTGATTGATCTGCAGCTCTAAAAGTAAAAGTCCACTTCTTAAGGGGAAGGTCAATCAATATTGATTCAAACTACCTTATGTAAAGTTCTCAACTAGCTGTAATTTTATATATGAGAGATAAACAGCACTTGAGAACCGATATTAGTAACTCTGGGCCTTTCAAGCCTTTCCTTCAAGACTCTGGATGAATAAGCATCATTTCTGGCCTCTTTTAAAGTTATAGAATTGGTGAAGTAAATTATAATTGAGTCCAATGGAGCATGAACGCTTCACTCATGCGATCTGTTGACAATGTGTTATTTGTTCCTCTCCAGGCTCTGGCGCTCTTTGTCCCGCGTGGTGTGGCGTTCCCTAAATAAAGCGAAAAAGAGCCTGATGAAAGGGGAAAGTGATTATTAACTTAATGCAGCCGGCTTCTGGGGTGGCGGGATCTTTACATGGTTCAGTAAGTAACGACTTCGGCCGCTGCGCTTTAACTGGCGATGAAAACATTCGACTGCTTTCAGAGGCAATTACTGGAGCTCTCAATCACAGCCTTGGCTCTGAATGTCAACCAAGGTCCTCCGTCGCTTCAGCGGCTCCTGGAGCTTTTCTGCACCAAAACAGAGGCCGCTGCTGACTTGCAGGGCAATTTCCCCCTGAAAACATAGCAGTTTGGAGTGCTTTTCCTATTCATTTTCTCCATTGGGATTTCAAATAGTCTTGGATGAAGAGTTGCGAGCCATGAACCACTGCAAAATTTGATTCGAAGAAGAAAGTACTTGAAGATCAGAGAAAAGGACATTTTTGAGGGAATGAACTACTCGTCCCATGAAGCAACACAAATTGCACTACTGAAGTTACGTCATAAGTATAAATGGGGCGACATGTTAGAAGTTATCGAAAGCATTTTTGGCCTATTGATGGTTGTGTTGAATTTTTTTTAAAGAGAAGCAGAATCCACACCACAACTATAACATTTTTTCCAGCTGATGAATGATAAAAACATTTACAGCCATCCTGATTTTAAAGAGTGCGAGCATTTAAAGTGGCAGAACAATATCGTCCGCTTATGTTTAATGACATTTAACCTGTAATATGGTAAATATAATCCATTTCAGGGGCGTGTTCCCCATACAATGACTTAATTCGCTTCTTCACTACCATAGTACGATGCATCTTTGAACAAATCAACTAGCTAGTCACGACTGTTTGCCGAAACCGTATTGTCACAAACCTGTCGTTCAGCCACATTGGTGAATGATGTCGTGCATGTGGTGGCGTAATAACTTCTTTAAGTGAGTCCGTTTGAGATCAAATTAATGCTAGATTTTTTGTTATAAATTATAGACATGGCATCGGAGGACTAATTCTCATTTTCTCAGTTATTTTGCTTTATTTCCAGATTCAATCATAGGCTCGTTCTTACGTACCAGAGCACGTACGCACATGCGCACTCTTCAAAAACGGTGCTTCAAATCTCTTGACAAACTAAAATATATAAATGACATTTGAATATATTCGAAATATAAGATATACATTATACTTAATGTCAGCTTGCTTATTTTGCTTAAGATAATGATATATTAAGTCCACATGTCATAAAAACAAGAAACTATACTTCTAACCACAGCTCGAGAGAAGTCGTTCCAACCACACAAGTTTGCGATGCAGTTTGCGAATGTTCGTTCGGGAAACACCAAATCGTTGAACTATGTTATTAACGACAGAACTCGCGATGTTAGTTGGCTAACGATGCTTTTGGGAAACACACTTCAGATGTTTCCGCACTTCAAGAGTCATTGAAAGTTGAACTGTCTTACTGCTCCACAAACAAAAGAAGGACTCACCAAAGTACCTTTCAAGGAAAGTCTGTTCACTCGGCGGCCATATTTGCAACGCCTCCGGGCAGCTGTTTCGGGCATCCAAGACCAAGTCCTATCTATTTGAATGGGGGAATCCTGAAATCTCAAAAACTGTTTGGCGATAACTCGCAATTAAATTTCAAATCAGCAACAAAATCTGACATGAACTGTCCCATAAATGTTGTTTCTTAAGCTCAAATACCGTTAAAAAAGCTTATTTTTCAGGCTAGACGAGCCAATGCGCATGTGCAGTCCTAAGCGCAAGTCTCAGGTTTCTATGGGAACCGGAGCTTCTAACGGCAGCTGCAGTGACACAATCAGCGATTGGCTCTTTTACTTAGAAGGCGGGACGTATTCCGCCATATTGCGCGTTGCAGTTTCTCTCATTCAAAACTAATAGGAGTGAACCTACATCTATAGTCTTTGGACTCACTTTCTGCCTGCTTCAGCTCTCATTAACGGCACATTACGGGTGGGCCGATGAAACAGCGTCGTTGTGAGGCCGAGCTTCGCTTTTGACCGAGGCAGAAAACCGTTAAGATTACCCCGAATACAGACAGAGATTGTGCCTGTACCTAATTGTTCCAGACAGCAACATACGCCTCAAGTTATTACGAAGCCTAAAATTAATGAGAAAGAAAAAGAGACGACTCTTCTGAGAAAGGCCTTTTGTTGAGCTCCCGGGTGAAAATTAAGCCCAGTCTCGGACTAAAGAGGATTCAGAATCGTGATTAATGTCCTGAGATCAACCTGGTGTCATGCTGAGATGCACACATGTAGGACAGGCTTTAACAACCCCAAGACCTCGACGCTAACAAATGAGCGGATCAGAAAATCACTTTATTATGCCGGGATTTTCCCGCTTCATATTAGTGTGCAGTGGAAATGAGATTTTCAATGGCAGATGATAATATCTAGAGCTGGGTGGACGATCACTGACAAAATGCTGATATGCTTTATAATTTTATGGCTGCAAAAGTTGCTATAATGAAATGTTATTTATACAATATTTACTAAAAATTCTCAAATTAGTTGTTATAAATAATAAATAAATAGCATACATGTTATAATAAATGTTGAAATAAAAAAAAGTTTATAATAAATAAACAAAAAGTTTATTATTCATTAGCAAGGTAGTCTGTAGATTTTGGAACAGTCTAAAATGTAAGTTCTGTCATATTTAATAGTACATTTGATTTCCTTAAAAACATGAGTCCTGCCCTACTTCTTTCCTTCATTGAATATTCAGAAGATTCGTCCCATTACAAACATAAATTGAGTTGAGAACATCATTTCTACGGAGCCCCTAAAGGGACATGGTTATGGGAATACATTTAGATGGGATGAAAAATTATATTTTAATGGTTTTGCATCCCTTGCATTAATTCGTGAAACTTTTCTGATGAAATAAACATTTTAGTTTGACTCAACATATCATTCCCTATTGATTTCGGTATTATCTTATTAAATAAAACTGAACGCCAAAGTATGGTGTGTTTCATGCTGCGTGTCGTCACGTCTGTTTTAAGTTTTATGTTCAAGTTTTCATGTCTTTTGTATATTGTTGTAGTCATGGTCTGTCATGTGACTCCCTCTTCCTCTCATGTGATTCAGTCATGTGATCTCTGTTTCCCGCTTGTTTATGTTGTCATGTTCTCATTGGTTCATTGTCTTGTCATGTGGATATTAGTTCTTAGTCATGTGTTCCCCTGAATAATGTATTTAAGGTGCGCTCACGTCATGTCGTAATTACGAGATTCCAACTTGTAAAAAGCGTTCACGTCCTTGTAGAACTCATAATTACATCTTGTAAAGTGGGAATTTTCTGAGAGCTCCGACTTGTACAGCGTTTTACCACATTAGCACTCATGTTTGCTGTATCCATGTTCCATTACATGTATATGAATACAAGCGAACATAATTGAGATTTTTCTGAAGGTTTTCCGCAAAAAAACTGCTTAAATTTCAGTCTGTTCTTTTCAAGAAATTGGCCAATAATGACGACAGTGCTTGGCGCACAAATTCAGGACGGTTGCACACTTATTAACTACCTGTTCACTGTAAAGTTCATGTCTGGTGTCAAGTTTCTGGCCTGTACTGTATGTGTCATTTCCTGTGAAGGTCCGGCAGTGGCTGCACCGAGGGAAATAAACGAATTATTTTTAGAAGGAGAGGTGAATACGCGTGTTGTGCTGTGACAGGGCAGCGTTTGTGTCGAAGAAGCTCTGGATAGACTCGCAGTTCCTCAGCGAAGACGCTCCGCAGACAGACAGACGGATGGAGTGGGATGATGAGGTGGAAAAAGCTGTTCTGATAGTCCTGACAGGAGACCCATGACTCACACTTCTCAGCAGGTTCAGCTTTATTCATTTATTATTCTCCAGCAAAATCATATTCTATGAAAGCTCATTTCTGCCACATAAGAAAAAAAATCACACTTTTAATTATGACATAAAAAGTTGAAATTATGACAAACACTCTAAATTGACATATAAAGGCATAATTATTAGTTAAAAAGTCTAAATTATGACATACTAAATCTTAATTGAGATTAAAGTCAAAATTGGCATAACATGTAATTGACATACTAAATCATATTTATGAGATAAAAAGTCAAAATTATGACATACTAAGTCGAAATTGATGTTCCATATACATTTGACTGTTATAATGTCAGCTTTTATGTCATGTCATAATTTAACTTTCCACTTTTTAATGTCATAATTATGACTTAGTATGTCATAATTTACTTTTTGTCTCATAAATGTCAAGTCAGTTTCATCTTTTCATCTCATAAATATAACTTTGTATGTCATAATTTTGACTTTTTAATGTCATAATTTCTTTTCATTTCAAATATGATTTAGTATGTCATAATTTACTTCTCATAAATGACTTTTTAAGTCCTTTTTTTTCTTGTCATCTCAAATATGAGTGTCATAATTATTACTTTTTATCTCATAAAGATGAATTTAACTCAATTTCATCGTTTCATCTTATATGACTCAGTGTGTGCCAATATCTACTTTTTGCCTGTCATAATTGACTTTATTGTCATAATTATGACTTTTTAAGTCAGAATATCACTGTCATAATTTCAACTTAATTTGTAATGTCATAATTATGACTTAGTATGTCAAAATTTTGACTTTTTATCTCATAAATGTGAATTTTAAGTCAATTTTTCATAAATATGACTTAGTATGTCATCTTTTCATCTCATAAATATGACTTAATATGTCATAATTATGACTTTTTATCTCATAAATGTGAATTAAGTCAGTTTCGTCTTTTCAACTCATACATGACTTAGTAGTAATATGTCATAATTTCAACATTTTATGTCATTATGATTCACAAAAGCATGATTTTGGAACTGGGCTTACATTCAGCTCAGAAAAGTGAAAACTGGATCAAATTCACTAACTGCGCATTTATGTGTACAGAAAATGTTCTCATTGCATAGGCTAATGTACAATGCACATATTTTTAACCTTCCATTCATTCTGGATTATTCTCAATGAGGAAGCACGTGCCCATCATTAGCATACAATTAGCATAGCATACTAAGTCATATTTATGAGATAAAAACTGACTTTCCATATAATCATAATTTTGACTTTTTATGTCAAGTATATTCTTCGTGAACAGTAGTCAACACTGATAATGAAAACGCAATCATGACAAAAGCCAATTTACTTCGTCTTTCTTTCATTGATGCCCTCAAAGTTCAGAGCTTAAAGAAAACTCTGCGTCTCCCGCTGGTAATGCGCGCGCGTCTCGTAATACGATCGTTCCGACATGACTTGAAGGCAGCGTTTCGACTGCATAATTAATTGGGTATAAATGCATATTTGTGCCGTGGCACGCCAGAGACAGCAAAAGAAATATTTATAAATCGCTATCTTGACCCGATGCTAGCGTTTTTACTGTGCAAACATTTAACCCGAGACCCCGGAGACTGAATATTCAGCCCGAACATAATAAGGAGCGTTTACAGTCAGGGGAATGGATTAGACGAGATTATTACGCCTTGAAGGTTAGACGTATATAAAACAAAGAAACGGAGGAGAGACTGAGACAAGCAGCGGCGCACATACACATGAAACAGGCTTTACTCTTTAACGCAAGCGTGACCTTTCCTTTCTCTTTATTTAGGCGGGAAGGAACGCGCTCCGCCACAACCAGCTCTTCAAAAGGTGTCATGCTGGAAAACAAAGATGGGTGACAGGAAGTCATGTCGAGGTTCACACAGAGGCCGTGAGTGAACAGAGAGAGATTGTGTCATGTAGAACCTGCCAATTCTGCTGCAAGTTTACTGGCGCTGTACTCTTAAAATGTTATTATATTATATTATATTATATTACAGTACCAGTGTATTTATTAAATCAAATTGGGGAAAGAAATATATTTTATTATATATCAATATGTAAAACAATTAATTAAGATATATATATATATATATATATATATATATATATATATATATATATTCTGAAAACAAGGATAAGATTTTCACTTTTTATTTCAACTTTTTTATTTCCTTTAGAGTAGCACAAAAACATTTTTGACCTAGGTGTGAACAATTTTACGCATAATCCTGATTGTTATCGTTCTGTTGCTCACCGCAAATGCTAATGATGGGCGACTTATTTAAATGCCCTTAAAAACAATTTATCATTCACATTCATGCAAAACAAGAATTCATCTAAAGCGAATTAGCATCCGATGTTAGACATTATCATTTGACTGTGCCAGGCCATGACTAAAGATTGCCCCGGAGACACACTTTTAATGTGCGCGTGGAATAATAAAGCACATTAAGCGTCTGTTTCAATGTCTGCCACAAACATAATAACATCAGCTGTCAAGGTTTCCAGATTCAAAAAATACAGTCAAAAATAGCCTAGCAGGCTTGCTTCGATAGAAAAAGTTTTCACGCATTTATCACAACATCAATATTTTTCATAAAGATGGTGCACCTCGGGAAATTACTGATGAACTCTAGAGGTCAGCCATGAAAAACTAAGACTAATGATGTTTTAGCGATCAATGGCAAGGCGAGACAAAACTAGTTTAATGTATTCATGCTAGCCCTATGCGCTCACATTTCTACTTCATAAAACGGTGTTAGCAGAAGCTCTTTAAAGTAAAATGTTCTGCAGGTTTTTGTACCGTAGCATTGCATGCTATCGGCTAATTGGCTAGCAAATTGGTAGCAGGATGTGAATTAGCATGTGATTTTGGTGCAGACCTGGCACCATTTTAATGCCGAAATCCGGTTTGATTGTGAAAGGCAGATGCTATCCTTTTGGAATACAAAGTTTGCCTGTTAGCAAGCATGTTTGAGTAGTCATACATATTGTACTGATAATGTAGCTTGATAGAGTTTAAGCTAACTTTAAAGAACAGAAACTCTTGGTTATTCAAGAGCCGTTCCATTAAATTAGCCATTAGCATTAAAAATAGTGTTTCAGGTGGAAAACCAAAATGTGTTAATTCCTTTGTTTTGTTGTCAGATGTTATTGCTGTTTTGAAATATGTAACTGAAACATAATCTTAGTAGAAAATAGCATCCAGTGAAAATTTCCAAGATGGCCGCCACCGAGTGAATTGACCTGTGGTAAGTGTCTCAAAAATATCATAATTCGACCTTTTTATTAAATTATACTTGCTTGCTTGTGTGTGTTAACTTAAATTAGATGAGTCGCTGTTTGCAGCTAGCCTATCGTTCACAAATGCTAATGACAAGGCAGTGAGTGAACGTAATGTTGTTGTTGCTAACTTTGCCAAAGTTATTTTGTCATTTCGCTGACAGGTCTCTGTACCCACAGGCATTCAGTCCTGACAGATTGACCGTGCTTCAAAAACACCTCAGTTTCTCCCTCATAACTCACATCCAGCTGAAGTAAAAGAATAGCGTTAGCACCGCTCTCGCACCCACAGCTGTAACGTTTTAATAACAGCTAATGCTCTTTCATTCATTCGTCATGTCACACCTTTTCCCGAACACAAGAAAGCCCAAATGACCTGAGGCGAGACCGAAATGTAAGCACAGCATGAGAAATGAAATAATGACCGAAATGCAGGCTGGCTTCGGCGTTCCCGCTGGCTGACAGGTGTTTGTGGAAGAGTCACATTCGCTGCCGCCCGCCGAGCGACACGGGTGACGGGATTTTCCCCGAGAGGCCACAGATTTATATTTGCACTCGACGCTCGTCTCGTTAAGTTCAGGTCTGTTTTTAATAACTAATGATGCGTTATTGCAGCTGGGAATGATTAAGGAAGTGTGGTGTAACGAGGAAGTACGTGACAAGAGAAACATTATTAGTAACATATTTGGTGGTCGACGTTTGAACAGATTGATTTTGTGAAATGATTAAGGGTCAGTGATTTTTCCCCAGAGGCATTCCTGTTTTTTTCTATTTAAAATGTTCTATTTTATTTTTATGTTCTGAATTCAAACCATATTGAGTATGTTAAAATCTTTTGTGTTTGAGTGGCCTCAATATTTAATAATATTTTTTATATATATATATATAATGTGTGTGTGTGTGTGTATTATGACATTATATATTATTTATACACACACACATATATATATATATATGTATCATATGATATATTAGCCATCAAGTGAACATTTTGTCCTCAAAAAATAGGCAAGTGGTCAGTATCTATCAAAAGTGCTCCAAGGAAGGAACAGTGGTGAACCTGCGACAGGGTCATGGGCGGCCAAGGCTCATTGAGGTGGTGGTCCGATCTAACAGACGAGCTACTGTAGCTGAAATTGCTCAAGAAGTTAATGCTGGTTCTGATAGAAAGGTGTCAGAATACACAGTGCATCAGTTTGTTGCGTATGGGGCTGCATAGCCGCAGGCCAGTCAGGGTGCCCATGCTGACCCCTGTCCACTGCCGAAAGGGCCAACAGTGGACACGTGAGCATCAGAACTGGACCAGTGTGATGCTTTGGGCAATGTTCTGCTGGGAAACCTTGGGTCCTGCCATCCATGTGGATGGTTTGAGGAGCACAACGAGTTTGAGGTGTTGACTTGGTCTCCAAATTCCCCAGATCTCAATCCAATCGAGCATCTGTGGGACGTGCTGAACAAACAAGTCCGATCCATGGAGGCTCCACCTCACAACTTACAGGACTTAAAGGATCTGCTGCTAACATCTTGGTGCAGATACCACAGCACACCTTCAGGGGTCTAGAGGAGTCCATGCCTTCGACAGGGTCAGGGCTGTTTTGGCAGCAAAAGGAGGACGAACATAATATTAAGAAGGTGGTCATAATGTTACACACACATTTTTACTCAAATTACTGTTTTCAAACAGGTTTCCATCAACAGCATTTATTATAATTAATAGTCAGTTATATATATTTATTAGTATTTAGTATATATTTACTAAAATAATGACTGTTTTCAAAGCAGTTTTCCCATATTTGTTGTTTTAGTTGTATATCATCTTTTCTCCTCAGGCTCAGTGATGTGCAGCATGCAGGATAAAGCAGCTTCATGATGAACACTAACCTGATGTAATATTGTGCATTTTTAAGAAGCTCTTGACATGTAATCACTGCTGATGTCGAGCGGGTGAACAGCTTACAGACCGTCAGCACCGTGAGATTTGTGAGGCGCTACTGAGAGACTTCTTTAAGTTTGCTGGAGTCTCATAAGTCTGTTTGGTGCCTCGTCTGCAGTAAAATCCCTTTGGCACAGTAACAAAACAATGATTTTTATAAGAATTCGACAGCGTCGGGACTCTTGTTGCAACCTTAATTAAACATTGTGTAGCTCTATAAAGCAGCAGACAAGCTTTTATTCAAAGTCACTCGAGCATGAAAGGCAGACAGAGAATTTTTTCTAGAAACATCTTCTCAGTATAGAATTTTTCTTCACCAAGGCCTTAATGTTGTTTGTTTTGGACGTGTACTTGTATGCAGTGCGCTGACAGTCCTCGGAGAAAAGCCGTCAGCGCTTGTGAAACAACTCCTTGTTGCTTTTGCTGTCATTTCTGGAGAACGCTGTGAACCATTAGCTTAAAAATCACAGATTGAAACTATTTTTAGTGTGCTTCCCCATGCAAAACTATGGCGTTGGTGTTGCTGATTGATTGCTAAGGTGTTTTGGGTCCTTTTTAACATGTTCCTATGTGGTTTCTATGGTTTCTGGGTGGGTCAGGAGAAAAATTATTAGTAAAATCTGTTTTAGCAGAACTCAGATTGACTTTCTTTTCAAACGATTAAGGGTCAGTGATGTGACACTCAAGTTTTGCCCAGACCTATTCATGTATTATAATTTTTTTTACATTTCTGAGTTAAAACCTTTTGTTGTAAAAAGTCAAAATAATAAAGAAAAGAAACGCTGCTATGTGGTTGCTAAGGTTTTGTAGGTAGTTTTAGCACATTATGTTGTTGTTAAGATGTTCTGGTTAGTTTTAACCTGTTGCTATGTGGTTGCTAAGGTGTTCTATGTGGTTTTAACCCATTGCTAAAGTGTTTTGGTTGTTTTTAGCACATTATATGGTTGCTAAGGTGTTCCGGATACTTTTAGCCTGTTGCTATGTGATTACTAAGGTGTTCTAGGTGGTTTTAACCCATTGCTACAGTGTTTTGGTTGTTTTTAGCACATTATGTGGTTGCTAAGATGTTCTGTAGTTTTAACCTGTTGCTATGTGGTTACTAAGGTGGTCTAGGTGGTTTTAACCCATTGCTAATGTATTTTGGTTGTTTTTAGCACATTACGTGGTTGATAAGGTGTCCCAGATACTTTTAGCCTGTTGCTATGTGGTTACTAAGGTGTTCTAGGTGGTTTTAACCCATTGCTATGGTGTTTTGGTTGTTTTTAGCACATTATGTGGTTGCTAAGGTGTTCCGGATACTTTTAACCTGTTGCTGTGTGGTTGCTAAGGTGTTCTAGGTGGTTTTAACCCATTGCTATGTGGTTACTAAGGTGTTTTGGATGGTTTTATCCCACTCATGTTTTGTCCAGACCTATTCATGTATTTCTGAATTAAAACCTTTTGTTGTAGAAAGTCATCATAATGAAGAAAAGTAACATGCTGCTATGTGGTTGCTAAGGTGTTGTACTGTAGGTTGTTTTTAGCACATTACGTGGTTGCTAAGGTGTCCCAGATACTTTTAGCCTGTTGCTATGTGGTTACTAAGGTATTCTAGGTGGTTTTAACCCATTGCTACGGTGTTTTGGTTGTTTTCTAGCACATTATGTGGTTGCTAAGATGTTCTGGGTAGTTTTAACCTGTTGCTATGTTGTTGCTAAGGTGTTCTGGGTGGTTTTAACCCATTGCTATGTGGTTGCTAAGGTGTTCTAGGTGGGTTTTAACCCATTGGTAAGGGATTTTGGTTGTTTTTTTAGCACATTATGTTGCTGCTAAGGTGTTCTGGGTAGTTTTAACCTGTTGCTTTGTGGTTGCTAAGGAGTTATATGTGGTTTTAACCCATTGCTAAGGTGTTTTATTTGTTTTTAGCACATTATGTGGTTGCTAAGGTGTTCTGGGTACTTTTAACCTGTTGATATGTGGTTGCTAAGGTGTTCTAGGTGGTTTTAACCCATTGCTAAGGTGTTTTATTTGTTTTTAGCACATTGCGTGGTTGCTAAGGTGTCCCAGGTACTTTTAGCCTGTTGCTATGTGGTTACTAAGGTGTTCTAGGTGGTTTTAACCCATTGCTACGGTGTTTTGGTTGTTTTTTAGCACATTATGTGGTTGCTAAGGTGTCCGGGGTACTTTTAGCCTGTTGCTGTGTGGTTACTAAGGTGTTCTAGGTGGTTTTAACCCATTGCTAAGGTGTTTTGGTTGTTTTTAGCACATTATGTGGTTGCTAAGGTGTTCTGGGTAGTTTTAACCTGTTGCTATGTGGTTGCTAAGGTGTTCTAGGTGGTTTTAACCCATTGCTAAGGTGTTTTGGTTGTTTTTAGCACATTATGTGGTTGCTAAGGTGTTCCGGGTACTTTTAACCTGTTGCTATGTGGTTGCTAAGGTGTTCTAGGTGGTTTTGCTAAGGTGTTGTAGGTAGTTTTAACACATTATGTTGTTGCTAAGGTGTTCTAGGTAGTTTTAACCTGATGCTAAGTGGTTTCTAAGGTATTCTAGGTGGTTTTAACCCATAGCTAAGGTGGTTTTTTTTTGTTGTTGTTTTTTTAACCACATTATGTGGTTGCTACGGTGTTCTGGGTGGTTTTAGCCCATTGCTATGTGGTTGCTAAGGTGTTAACATGCTATGTGTCTGTTGAGGTGGTCTGAGGCTTGACAGTACATGCTGGAAGGGCTGCCAAGAGAGCATTACAGTAGTCCAGTCTGGATAGAACAAGAGCTTGGACGAGAAGTTGTGTGGAGTGCCCTGATAGAAATGTTCTATAAGGCAAATCTGCAGAACTGGACCGTTGTAGCAATGTGGTCTGTGAAGTTTAACTGATCATCAGTCACAACTTCAAGGTTCCTGGCTGTCCTGGAAGGAGTTATGGTTGACGAACCTAAATTAAGTGTTGGGTTGGCTGATACCACAAGCAGTTCAGTCTGCGCAAGGTTGAGTTGAAGGTGGTGGTCCTTCATCAAGCAAGAAATGTCTGTCAGGCAGGCTGTGATACGAGCAGTTACCGTGGGTTCATCTGGCTGGAGTGAGAGGTAGAGTGGTGTGTCATCAGCATAGCAGTGATAGAAAAAACATATTTCTGAATGACAGATCCTAGCGATGACATGTAGTTGGAAAAGAGAAGTGGTCCAAGCACTGAGCCCTGAGGTACCCCAGTAGCTAGATGTTGCGACTTGGACATCTCACCCCTCCAAGATACCCTGAAGGACCTACCTGAGAGGTAAGACTTGAACCATTGGAGTGCAGTTCCTGAGATGCCCTTCATCATGAGGGTTGACAGGAGGATCTGGTGGTTAACTGTGTCAAAAGCAGCAGACAGATCCAGTAAGATGAGCACTGTTGATTTGGAAGCCCTGAGACTGGCAGTTGTGCTTGTACAACTGAAGAAGAAATACCAATAGCGATGCTTGCCTAGGCAAATGGCACTAATAACAACAAACAAAGTAAAGAATTAGCATTTTTTTTCCTATATTATTTCACAATGGTTTGAGGCTCATATTCTCTTCGTCTCAACGCGGTTCACTGGATCATAACAGGCTTTGCTCAGCGGTCGCCCTTCTAATGGACTATATGAAAAGGCATCTTTTATTCCATGTGAAGTATAGGCCTATGTGCATTTACCATACAACGGGGACAAAATAACAGCGTCCCAACCCTCCTAGTCTAAGAGACAGAGAGAATAAAGGAGCTCATGAATTTATATAAGATTCTGTTGAAGTCTGAAGGGAGTGGACAGTGCGGGAGTCTCGCCGAACGCTTATGAATTCATCCAAAGCTAGTGAGCTATAAAATGGACTCTTTGATTCCCCAAATACCACGTACGCCCAGCTATGCCTGCATAATTACAGAAAAAACTGTCTACCGACCTGAAGTCTGTTCGGTGCATTAAAATGTGTTAAACGCTGCCGGAGCGATATTGAGAATGAATGCTATTGTAGGATTGATTCACCATGTTTATATTATTAGTGACGTTTGCGAAGGTTGAGTGTGCGCGTTTGAATGATTCCTCAGATTGTGTGTTGTTGAGGAGGGATGAGCTGTTACTTTAAGTGATCAGATGCACCATTTTCACATATAAAACAAGTGAATAAACCTACAACTTTTAATTTCTGTATTTATTTTTTATTTATAATGTATGTAAACCATAGCAACTGCATTGCAACTGACTGACAACCAGTCTTTTTTTTTTTTATTCAACACCCTGGCAGCCAGCCACTGGAAGCAGGTGAGTAAAACTGTCCGTCACATACTGTAGCTCTAATTCTGGTAGCCGTACACTGATTTTCCTGACATTGTGATGTATATCTGGGCACAGTGCCATTCACTGGAGGATCAATCGCAGCTCACATCCTCTCTCAACTTACAGTGCCACTGATAAGACCTTTACTCATTGCCCAATAAAAACGGCTTTATCCCAGGACCTGACATCTCCAACAACGCCTGTCACATACGCCATGTGCTTCAATAGTCTTGATCTGGATGTTCAGGAACATAATCTTATGTTTTGACAGTTTTTATGCACTGCAATGCAGCTGAATGATTGTGGATGTCAAGATATTTTAGGAAACACAGCACATTGTCATTTAGCAGATGCATTTATCTAAAGTCACCTTGCGTTGATGCTCAATGGCAGATCGCAGGGTTCAAATGGGATTTTTCAGATGTTTAAAGTCAAAGCCAATCAATATTGACCATCATCGTCATGACGTTGGCTATTTTCCGTAATGCATCAGATATTGTCAGCTGTTAATGCGTTTGCGAAACATGAATGTGCTTCACCTGATCTCCAGCGATACTTTGCAGACTATTAATTGGCGTGACCTATTCCACTCATGGAAATGGAGGACATCCTTCCTAGTCGCTTATTGATTTCCTGTTCAGCGCAAATGAAGTGTTAGTGTTCACTGATGAGTGTGTACTTAGTTCAACTGCGTTTGGCTCAACGCTTGAATCTTCATTATGTTGCCTTTTTATATCTTTGTCTGGATTTTCAGCGTATAAATAGATTTCATTGGCCTTGTGAGGATTTTGGCTTTTCAGTGATTTTGCTAAATGTAAACCATTTAAATGGATAAATCTAGTTTGTATGGATGTTATGGAGGAATTTGGCTGTTTGTGGCATAAAGCACCCTGAAGTATTCAGGAAAGTTTTTTATATTTTATATATATAAAATGCATTTAAAATTAAAAAAAAATATTTAAGCCTTAATGGCATATTTGTTCAAAGAGTTACACATACCTGATATCATATTTGATTGAATTTATTTAATAAGTTATTCATTTATTTATTTAAACCATTATTGCAGATTTGTTCAGGTATCCATCCAATATTTATTTAGAGGCCATTTACATTACACAATTTTTAACTAAAAACGTAAAACTTTTTATGCGTTTTGGCCGTTCGTTTACACGACAACTGCGTTTAGGGTGCCTAAAAAAAATGCAAACTTTTGAAAATGGGTTTCAAAGTGCAAGTTTTTGAAAACGATACCGTTATCGTCTTTGAGTAAACTGCAAAAACGTGAATTTGTGAAAACAATGACATCATGCTCATGTGTGTTACATGTTCAGTCTATAGGTGTGTAGTGTTTCTTTACAAAGTGACATCGCCATCTACTGGCCTGGCAACAGAATACAGTGTTTTTAGTCGTTTCGTCCATGTGAACGGGAGTTTTAACAACGTTATCCTCTGTACGCGAAAAAGGCAAAGGAAAAACATTTCCGTTTTCAGTACATCTTTATCGTGTAAACATACCCCTATTTATTGACTTATTTATGTATGTATGTACGTATGTATGTATTCTAAGCCATTATTGCAGATTTGTTCAAAGAGTTACAAATCCTGTATTTATTTATTCATTTAAAATTTGATATCATTTAAAACTTATTTTTTTTCGTGTTTTTTTTTTTTTTTTAATCAAATAAAATTAATTTTAATAGTAAGCGTTTATTAAAAATATTAATTTAAACATCGTCTAATTTGGTTAACTTAAAAATAAATTAATAGTTTTTTTTATTTTAATTAACCTTTAACCTTTCTCTTTCTTAATTTTACTGTGGTTAAAGGGTTCGTTCACCCAAAAATGAAAATTCTGTCATTAATTACTCACCCTCATGTCGTTCCACACCCGTAAGACCTTCGTTCATCTTCAGAACACAAATTAAGATATTTTTGATAAAAATCCGATGGCTCAGTGAGGCCTGCATCGCCATCAATAACACTCCCTTTTTCAATGTCTAGAAAGCTACTAAAAACATATTTAAAACAGTTCATGTGACTACAGTGATTCAAATGTAATATTATAAAGCGACGAGAATACGTTTTGTGCGCCAAAAATAACAAAATAGTGACTTTATTCAACAATATCTAGTGATGGGCGATTTCAAAACACTGCTTCATGAACCTTCAAAGCTTTACGAATCTTTTGTTTTGAATCAGTGGTTCAGAGCGCCAAAACCATGATTTCAGTAAACGAGGCTTTGTTACGTCATAAGTGTTTTGAAACTTCAATAGTTCACGTGACTTTGGCAGATTGATACGCGATCCGAACCACTAATTCGAAACAAATGATTCGTTAAGCTTCAGAGCTTCATTAAGCAGTGTTTTGAAATCGCCCATCACTAGATATTGTTGAATAAAGTCGCTATTTTGTTATTTTTGGCACACAAAACGTATTCTCGTCGCTTTATAATATTAAAGTTGAACCACTGTAGTCACATGAACTGTTTTAAATATGTTTTTAGTAGCTTTCTGGACATTGAAAAAGGGAGTGTTATTGCGATGCAGGCCTCACTGAGCCATCGAATTTCATCAAAAATATCTCAATTTGTGTTCTGAAGATGAACAAAGGTCTTACGGGTGTGGAACGACAGGAGGTACTTAATTAATGACAGAATTTTCATTTTTGGGTGAACTAACCCAGTACTAAGTACTTGTATTTTTTTTACGAACACATTTGTTCATATCTCCATCATATTTATTTATTAGGATTGGTTTGTTTATGTGCTTTCAATGAAATGCATAACTATTATAAAATGAACTACACATTCCCCCAAAGAGCTGAACTAATGCACTATTGATGTCTTTCTCTCAGCGATGATGACATCAGTGTGACACCGTGACGCCAGCGCTGTGGATGAAGACGCCGGTGGTCTCCAGTAACGGCTGAGCGTTTCTCGTCCAGATCTCCCCCACAGCGGCGCTGCAATCAGCTCCGTCATTAGGATTCAGCTGCGGCCTCCTCTGCCACTTTCAATTGGCGCCAACATGGCAGCGGAGTAGTAAATCAGGTCTGGTAGTTCAGCACAGAGACACGGACAGAAACCAAGCTACAGCTTGCCTGGATATGTGTAACCGACGCAATTTTGGTGGCTTCCTGATCTTTCTACATGACTGAGTTATTGAACACTACTAAGTAACGGCAAAATTAGTGTAGTGATTGCGCTCAGAACACCATGTACATACATGAATACATGTGATGTGACACAAGCTATACTTACCATCGTCTGAATCACATACGTCGACAAGAGTCAGCCCACATTGCCGTCTTAGTGCCAGGCGTGAATTAACAATTAACCAACTGTTGTTTCATAGCAACCGACACTCATTAAGAAGTTCATCATTGGCTGCTATATTCAGCACACTACCCTTGGGGTGGGCGTACATCTAGCGCAAACATCTCTTATGAAGAGATATATAAAAACATGAAGTGGAAACTAATGTTGAAAGACTTGTCAAGACATCACATAACAGCTGGTCCCGGGAGAAGCTCTCGTTGCGGAGGTGACAGGTTGATTTTTTTTTTTGTGTGTGTGTTTCAGAGCATCTATTTTTTACAATTCGGCCCAATTAGATCAAGTCAGCGGAGTTTTAAAATCTGCAAATTATCACATGGGCAAAACTATGAAGAATGCAGATGAGAAATACAAGGTTTGTGCTCCTTGCAGGTGCAAAACTTACAATGCTTGAATATCCTAGTTGGTTTCCAAAAATGGTTGCTTCTGAATGGTTTTTAGCAGATATTAAGTTGTTCTGGGCGGTTTCCAGGTGGCCTGAGTGTAAAAAAAAAACTGTGATATTCTGGTCTGTAGATATAGCTCGAATTTCTCATTCAGTGCACGTTGTTTGTTGTTTACGCTTGTTTTATCGTCCGCCAGTGAAGAATTGTGTAAGTTCACTCACTTAAAGGTGCAGTAAGCAATTTCTGAGAAACACTGTTGATATTTGAAGTCACTAAAACAAACACGCCCCTACTCAAACGGATCACACCCCTATTTTGATAGCTCCGCCCCCAAATTCACAAACACATCATGCAACACAGGCACCTCCCCTCTAATGAGTGTATAGGTCCCTTACTGCTGATTGATTGTTTGATGCAACATGTCAACAAGTTAGCAAACATGCTAACTAGTGCGTATTTAAAACTCCTTTTAGGCACGTTAAGTATTTCATTTGGAGTATAACTTGTTGCACCAAATGCATCGTAATTTAAATTAGTTTTTTTTTCCTATTTCTAACCACATGTTAGTATTAGCAAAGATGTTTATAACATACTTAAGGTTAGCATTAGCAAATATGCTAATAGCATACAATGGGTACTTAAACTGTTTTTGGTCACTTAAAGTATTACATTTGAGGCATAAATTGTTGCACCTACTAAGTAATACTATGAGTTATTTCTAACTTCAAGTTAGCATTAGCCAACATGCTAATAACATAGGGTACTTAAAAATCACATTCAGCACTTAAAGTACGACATGTAATGCTCCAAATGTAATGGTTTTAGGGTTACGAGTTTCGGTATAGGGGTTTGTTTCAGCTTTTAATTGTGAGCTAGCATTAGCAAACAAGCTAATAAAATACAATGAGTACTTAAAACTACTTCTGAACACTTTAAATGTACATTGGAGCGTAACTTGTTGCACCAAACATGTCGTAATTTGAGTTCTGGGTTTGTTCCTGCTTCTAAACGCAAGTCAGCGTTAGCAAACATGTTAATGACATATAATGGGTACTTTAAAACTCACACTAGACACTTAAAAAAGCATGACGTTTGGTGTGACAAGTTACGCTCCACTTGCGGGTTTGTTACAGTTTGTAATTGCATGTTAACATTAGCAAACACGCTAATAACATACTCAAAACTCATATTTAGCACTTGAAGTATGACATGTTTTGTGCGGCAAGTTATGCTCAAAATGTAATACTTAGGGTTTTAGGGTTATGAGTTTCAGTATAGGGGTTTGTTTCAGTTTCCAATTGTAAGCTAGTGTTAGCGAACAAGCTAATAACATACAATGAGTGCTTAAAACACATTCAACACTTAAAGTATGACATTGTTTTGGCGACAAGTTATGCTCAAACTGTAATACTTAGGGTTTTTAGGGTTATCAGTTTCAAAATAGGGGTTAGTTTCAGTTTCTAATTACGAGTTAGCATTAGCAAACAAGCTAATAACATACAATGTAAAACTCACATTTAGCACTTAAAGTACAACATGTTTTGTGCAACAAGTTATGCTCAATATGTAATACTTAGCGTTTTAGGGTAACGAGTTTCGGTATAGGGGTTTGTTTTAGTTTCTAATTGTGAGCTAGCATTAGCAAACAAGCTAATAACATACAATGTGTACTTAACTCACATTCAGCATTTAAGTATGACGTTTTGTACAACAAGTTATGCTCATAATGTACTACTTTGGGATTTCTTTAAGGGTTACGAGTTTCAGTAAAGGGGTTTGTTTCAGTTTCTAATTTTGAGCTAGTGTTAGCAAACAAGCTAATAACATACAATGGGTACTTAAAACTCACATTCAGCACTTAAAGTATGACATGTTTTGTGCGACAAGTTGTGCTCAAATGTAATACTTATGGTTTTAGGGTTATCAGTTTTGGTATAGGGGTTTGTTTCAGTTTCTAATTGTGAGCTAGCATTAGCAAACGCTGCTAACATATAATATGTAGCAAGCTTAAAAAGCGTATTTTAACTTTCATATGTGCTGCTTCAGAGTACATTGAGCTGATTATTCATGGTGCCGCATTGCACAAGGTATTTATAGTATTAGTGTGGCTGTGGGGATGGTGTTAGTTTTTTTTGCCGTTATGCATAAGATTGCAAGCCATCCGCCGACAGAAGGAAGTGCCTCCGTTTTCTGTCAGAGTTTAGCACCCTCGCCTACTTGTGCCATCCGTTAGACAGTTGCCGTAGATATCCCAGAATGCCATAAGCGCAGTAATGCAGAGAAGCTACAGAAAGCTCAGTCTGTCCATTAGCCCGTAAAGCTACTGTTGGGTTAGCGATCGCTCATGTTAGCTAATGAACTGACAGCAACTGTTTGATCGACGCTGTTTTTGACTCTTTTTGGCTTTTACTCCAGTCACCTCGAGCTCCCCGAACACTTATCGTTAAATCAGAGTGACGAGCCTGCAAACCGGAGCCGCTTTGTGACGGATCAGTAAAGAGAAGGACGAGAGATTTAGTTGTAAGAAGAAGGAGAAGCCTTCAGGGTATCCCTTTCAAAAGTGTAAATGAATCATGAAATCGGACTGAAACGGAAGAGAGTGTTGTGTAACAGTTGGCAAAATGGCAGGAGAAGGTTTTTTTTGCGGCTGCTGTGGAGGATTCAAACTGCAGAAGATTTTCTGGTTGCCAAGGCGTTCTGGTGCCGACTGGCCTCCGCTCAGGCTAAGTTTGGCTCTCACGCCAAGTGTGGCAACCCACACGCGTGGCATAGGTATGTATCAGACAGAAGAGGCTAAGAATATGCCTTTATGAAGTTGTTGGAAGTCGAGAGGTCACCGTGAAAACTTTGGTGACTCGTCCCATCCTGTCTTCTTTCTGTCCCTCTACCAGCTCCAGACTGAATCTACTCTTTATAAACCCCTGAATCTGTAGTTTTCTTATTTGTCTTAAAGGGGGGAATTCACCACTGGCTTTTAATAAAACTTGGTTATTAACCCATTCCCACATGACTAGAGAAAACAGTGAAAAAAGGCTGTGGTGTTCTCTTTTGCCAAAAACTTCAACACCCATAATGCACTTTGATTTCGATTTTGGCGCTTTTGAATTTTGGTGGGTAACATACTGCATGTCGTTATAACCGTAATTTACAGATGACAACACGTGACGTTTGACTCAAAGCTGTTCACGTCTGGGAATTATGCATTTCTAAATCTGCAGCGGTCAGGTGGTACAAGTAGGAGCTCTCCAAAAATTCCCAGTTCACAAGCTGTAATTACGAGTTCTACAAGCACATGAATGCTTTTTACAATCTCATAATTAGGGTAATTACAGCATGGCATAAAACACCTAGATTTCACCCTAAAATCAAAAGAAAATTCAAAATTATAAATACACTTACAGTATTTCATATAAATATTACATGTAATGAGCTGTTAAATATTATAATCATTTTTAAACATTTTTACAATAATTTTTAATAGTTTTACTGTAGCATTTTTACTTTGAGTTTTTATTTTAATATTAAAAATCTCATTCTCATTACTGTAATGTTATAAAAAAAATAGATTTTTTGCAAATTATTATTATTTTTTTATTATTTAAAAAGTATTATTAAATTATTAAATTAATATTATTTGTATAATGTATACATCATGGCTTATTAGCTGTTTTTTTAACAATATTTTATACAAAAATTACATGAAATGTGCTGTTAAATCTATTATTATAATTTTTTACAATAAATATTTTAACCTGTTAATATTTTTACTTTAGTGTTTTTACATTACCATTCTGTTTTTAGAGTAAAGTCCTTATTACTTTAATCAAAAAAATCTCATTCTCATTACTGTACTGTGAAAAAAGTATGAAATTATTTTTTAGTGCTGTCAAATCTATTAATCGTGATTAATCGCATGTAACAAAATTGTGTGTGTGTGTATATATATATATATATATATATATATATACATACACAAACTTTTTTGTTAGATGCGATTAATTGCAATTAATACATTTGACAGCATTATGTTTGCAAATTATTATTAAAATTGTTTAAATTCATTAATTTATTTTAAATGATAATTATATTAATATGAAATATAATAATACATTATATTTATATAAAATATGCTTATTTTTCTGAAAAAAATATAATAGTTATGCCCATAAAGATGTGTCACTGTATTACATTCATATATATCTAATAAGAATCCTAATTGAGAAAAAAATGAAAAATTAACAAAAATTAGAAGTGAAATGGACATTTCTTCACGCGATTAATCCCTTCAGAGGAGTCTAAAGAGGCGTGGCCGGAGTCAGCGCGTTACTGAAAGGGGCGGAGTCAGAACAAGCATCTTATAAGGGATGGGCGGAGTCCGAGACTGAGAGAGCGCAGGAGAGAGAGTGAGAGAGAGAAAGGGGGGGTGGGCGTGTCCATGACGTCACCCTCCAGCTCTCCTCAGCGCGCACAGCTGTGGTTTCTCCGGAGCGGAGCTTGAAATCAGACGCGCCGAGCGAGACGCAGCGCTATCCGGGGGATTTAAACCGTTATTCGCCGCCGTCCACACCCGGAGCTCTCTCTATCTCCTTGGATCTGCCCTCTCCTTGGATTATTATCATTCTTTATTCCTTCGCGCGATGCTCATGAAGATGTAAGGGGGTTTTGCGCGTGCAGAATCAGGGAGAACACAGGAACGCGCTCGTTAAAACAAGGTAAGAGCAGTTGAAATGTGACAGCACCCACTTAATTTGAATGTCAGAAATGATTGGAAATCAAACGCCCGTTCTTATCCACTTGAACTGAAGTGTGGGGATATTTTGAAGCGCGTGGAGAAGGTGGTGCCCAGTGCGCAGTTTGCGCTCCAGACGCGTTTTGCGCATTAAGAATAAAGTCAGTTTTGATTCATTTTAAGACTTTACAGCGCGTTTCTCTGTTTTTCGGGGGTTGTATTTGCCAGCTCAAGTCCGTGGGACAGTCATCCTCCCCTCCAGAACCCAAAGCCTCGCTTGTGTAAACTGAGAATTGATGCCACCGTGCGCGTGCCAGCCGCGTATATCTGATTTCAAGTACGGGGACGTGTTGAGTTCAGCATATTTCTAATGAAACTAGTGCTGTGTGTTTATGCATCTGATCTGGACATGCACACGATCTTTCAGGAGATTCAGTTCGGCGATGCCCACCTGCTGAAAACTACCTCATTTCAGCGTACGAAATTATTATAATCACATGCAGATATTGTTTCAGCAGATGATTTCATCTCCAAAGTAAGAGACCTGCGTCTTTAAGCGCGATTTACATTTTATGAATGATTTATGAATATCTGTGAGTTTAGAAATCAGTTGCAAAACTGGAGAAAATAAATGTTTTTATCTTCTAATTAGTGTATTGTGCATATTGTCTATAGTATGTAAATATATGCACTGATATTTTATTGTAAAATCTGGCTTGTCAATGTGAAATGTTCATTATATTTTATTGTGGCTGCACTAATTGTGAGATTGAGTAGATCAGTTCAGGCTGATGGGAACCAATATTCAGAATATGAGTTTTCATTGACTAAACATTGGCATTTAGTCCCTCCAGTCTTGAATATGTCGATAGCAGTGATAGATGTTTATGAATCAGTGTCTGGTACACGAGTTGAAGGAAGGGTGTTCTCGTCTCCTCCGCGGGTCATTCTGCTCCGTCTTTAATATTTCATGACGGATGGATTTGTATTTTTGCACAGTAATGGACATGCCTTCTCGGAGTGGTGTGGTTTACAGCCGGGAACCCGATGGGAACGGCGTGTGTGTGCACGCGCGCTGTATTTGCATAAAATGAGGCTTGACAGTAGAGTAATTCAAAGCCACACCCCTTTATGGACTTACATCATCATCTGAAGTGAATCGCATCGCACTTGATTGGTTTAGAATGTTTGTTTAGTCTCTCTAATAGTATAAGTGTGTCTCTAAAAGTCTCTCAAGGGAGATTTTGCTCATTTCCACAGGTAAAACTCCCGCCATCTAGGCTAAAATCTTGAAGGATTTCCCTGCTCTTTATTTCAGAACGCGTCCTGATAAAGCGAGCTCTCTTCGCCCGAGGAGCTCGTTTGGCTTCCCTGCAGGACATTTCAGTCCATTTATAGGCTTCGGGTCAGTGCCAAAGGCTGAATCAAGTGTACTTGTATTGTAGTCTCCCGCGCGCAGCATGGCGGCCCGGCGATGAATATAGTAGTCGGATTTGTCTTTTGATTTGCGCCTAGTTCTCCCGGCAGCAAAGTGGGATAAGTACCTGTCATTCCTTATGTATGAAAATGCTTGTCGTTGCTGCTTGAATGGACATTGTGTTATTTACGCAGCGCTCCCAGAGGCCCTCTATCGCTCCAGCGCGCGCGGATTGATCTACAGCAGCCACTGATACAGTCGCCGGATAACCGCGCTTGTTATTGGAGGAAAAACTGATGACGTAACACAACTGATTAGCCTATTATTTTCTAAAATTATTTTACAAAAAAAAATTGTATGCTCAAGGAGCAATGTATTATTTATTTAATTAATGAAAACGCTGTCAGTGTCGTAATGCCCTCAACCCATATTTTACGCAAAAAAAATTCTGAATTATCATACGTTTTTGTTGACGTAAGAAAATAGGCTATAATGATTTTTTTTTTTTTTTTTTTTTTACAGAAATTATTATTTTACAGAAACATTTGTAAACTCGAAGAGCAACTATTTATTTATGCTAATTTTGGGATATCGCATAAACAACACTGGATGGAAACACGTAAAAACTGTGTGAGGCTGATAAATGTTTTATCCAATAAGAAGACTGCACTCAAACTATACGATGGAAACACATTTATTGAATCAATCCCTCAATGCGCAACAATAAACTCATGTGACTTTGCCTCAGCGGAGGCTGTGATTGGATAACTGGACTAACCAGTGGACCAATCGCATAACAGCATCTCAAATGTTGGCTTGTACTTAAGTCATTTATGATGGAGGATGAAAGAGCAACAGTTTCTTCCCCGATTGCCTCAACTTCCTTTTTTATTTCAGATATTTTGCGACAATTTTCCAGGAAGTGATGATTTTGGATGGGAACACTGCTTTATTCACAAATGTTTTATGCAATATTCCAGTTGTGCGCACAAGTTGAATTCAGAAACATAGATGGAAGATGGAAACATATAGGAAAAATGAGGAAAAAAAGTGAAATATCTGCCTGAACGATCGTACATTTTCATTTGATGCAAGAAAATGGACTATAATGATGATTGATTTTTACCAAAATTATTATTTTAGAAAAACATCTGTAAACTCAATGAGCTATTTATTTATTTATTTATTTATTTATTTAAAGGTTAGTGTTGTATTATGTCTGTAAGGCCAATGAGCAACTTAATTAATTAATTAATGTATTTATTTATTTTAAAGTTACTATTATGTCTGTAAGCTGAAGGAGCAACTATTTATTTATTTTATTTTTTATTTTTTTGAAGTTTGTGTTGTGAAAATGAAGTTGTCAATCTTGTATTGCACTCAACCCATATTTTATTATTTTTTTATTTTATTATTTTACACAAAACAATTTCTTTAAAGTAAGAAAACTCATTGATTATCATTTTTTTGTTTACAAATTTATATTTATTTTCGTGTAATAATATTAATTCATAATTATTTTACATTTTATGTATGTTATTAAAAATAAAATACATTTTTTATATATTTTTACACATTTATTTTTATAGACATATAGATAGATATATTAGAATATTATTTAGAAATATTATAAATATTATTAGAAATTTATTTATTTATTTATGCTATTTAAGCATATATATATATAATGCTGTAATTATTATATATCAGTTTAAATGTATTTAGTTCTAAAATAAATATTTAATTATTAAGGCATGTTAATGTCATAATTTGGTGATTCGGTTTGACTGAGAGCTGACATTGCTTTTCCCCTGTATAGTAGAGCGTGAGCAGTGATATAGCACGACATGATCTGTGCATTTTAACACACAATAGAGCTCATATTACTCCAGTGTGTTTGAGTCTCTTCAGCCTTGAAGCTCTTTCAGAGAAGCTGTTTTTGTTCAGTGTGTCAGACCTCCATTCAGATTGTGTCTTGACACTGAATTACTGTGCTGTTCTCGATCACAGAGTCAGACCTTCAGCGCTCGTCTGAACATGCCAATGATTTAAGGAATATTGTGATCGGCTCTCGTATCCCAGCAGCCCTTGTTGTGTGAAGACGGATGGTCTGTGCTTGTGCTGGAGCTGATAAGGATGAGCGCTTTTCATGAGCTCTTAAAGAGCGACGCTTGCCTCCGTGAATCCATGACACTACCTGCTGTAAAATAGCCACTTAATGACCAGGAGGAGAGGATTATGGGCCGTGAAACAACACACACATTCACACGCGTGTCCTCGGAGTCGTGCTGTCGGTACGCTGGAGCTCTGCTTTATCATACAGCGGCATGTTCTCAGTTCCTCTTCAGAAATGATGCTTGAGAAACTCTGTTGAAAGCAGCTGATCTCAGTTCAGTTTTCCTGCACTATGAAAGAGGATGTAAACTAGTTAGTTGTACACTGTAAAAAAGATGTGTTGGTTTAACTTAAAAAAGTAAGTTACCTGGTTGCCCTAAAATTTTGAGTTCATTGAAATTAAAAATTTGAGTTCATACAATGAAGGCGATTGGTTTAATCAACAGAAACTCAAAATATTATGTTATCTGAACTACATTAATTATTGAAGTTCATTTGACAAAAGAAAAAATGTTGTGATAAATCATGAAAATAATTTTTACACAAATTTTAACTAAAAAGGCAGAAACTTTGCATCAATGGCAATATGCAAACTTGTCAATTCATGTTTTGTTTTTCTGCTAACTGTATTCAACAATTAATTCACAATAAATTATTTTCCAATATTATTTTAAAAGCTAAAAACCTATGATTTATATACTTTAGAAAGTTTTATTTATTTTTTTTATTATTATTATATTTTAGAAACGAGATTAAATTTTATTTTCTATTTTATACAATTAGAGGATCTAAATAATTTTTTTTTATTTTGTTTTATGATTATATTATATTTATATTTATGTACTTTGAAAACAAGAGACCTAAATATTATTTTATCTATTTTTTTATATATATATAAAATCTGAGGATCTCAACTGTTTTATTTTATTTTTGTTTTATTTTAATTATATTTATGAAACAATAGATCCCAATTATATTTTATTTTAAACAATTTGAAGGTCTAAATTATTTTATTTTATTTTATTTTATTTTTGTTTTATGTTTTATATTTATGTATTTTAAAAACAAGCGATTTATATTTATTTAATCAGAGGATCTAAATCATTTAATTTTATGATTACATTATATATACTTTAGAAATTAGATTTTATTTCGGAGAAAAATAGAAACATTTTAGATTTTTTTATATTATTTTATTACATGATTATATTATATTTATGTACTTTAAGAGATCAATTTTATTTTAATTTTATTGTTGTTTTATTTTTATGATTATATTAAATTTATATTTATGTACTTTAAAAACAAGAGATCTACATTTTATTTTATTTTTTTTATACAAATAGAGGATCTAAATCATTTTATTTTATTTTTATTTTATTTTATTCTATGATTATTCGCCTATGTTTATATTAAGTTTTATTTGATTTTTTTTATACGATTAGAGGACCTTTTTTAGTTTTGTTTTAGTTTTTTATTTTGATTTATGTGTATATTTATGTAATTTATTTTATTTTGTTTTATTTTCAGTGTTCCAAATCTGTTAGGATTTAGACTACAAGTGTCTGAACGCACACTTACTGAAGTACACGGGCAGAAGTTCAGAGTGCGTTCGTCCGTCTCTCAGTGGTCGCCGTGTGTGAGTGTATCATTTGCTTGCAGTGCATGTGCAGAATGTGCTTTTACACTAGTATGAGCTGACAGTAAAGAGTCTGGGCTCTTATACTCGGACCTCCTGCTTGTTCGTAGCAGAATTTAGCCTTTGCTGGCGTTTCCAGGAAGGCTTCAGCCTTTATGCGTTGGAGCCTGACACTTTAATGGGTTTGATGTGTACCTGCGCTCGCACAGGGGGCCTGCAGGAGCTACGGGTGCGTATAAAAGAATGATGGGCCGCGGTGTCAGACAAGATGGAGAAAGAGTGTTTCGCACCTCTGGGAATATAAACGCTTCAGGCGGATCCAAGTTCAACCGTAGTGTAAGGGTCAACAAGACAAGCAGGGAATAATTATCTTGACAAAGCACGTCATCAGTTATAAAGGGGGCGGGGTTTGTCTGTGAATCACGTCACAATTTGCATAAATGGACTTGATGATGTCATCAGAGAAGGAAAGTCGTTTTAGAGGTGAGAAAAGTTGCATTTTAATGAAAGGCAACTATTTATTTTTTTGTCTGTAGAATAATGTGTAGCAGTGAATTGTTTGGAATGAGACCAAAAATGGGTTTTGAGGAAGTAAACAGTAGAATTTACTTTTAACTCAGAAATCGTGTATAAACAATTATAAGCAATGGCAAATAGTAGTATTTTAAAACATGCAATGATTAAGGCACTAAAATTTATTTTGCATACTGTAAAGTATGGATAATTTGTGAATTCAGATTACTTGCATGATGTTCGCAACCCATTTTACTTTGTAAAGTGATGTGTTTCTGTGAAACAGGATGTTCAATGAGAAAAAAAAACTTGGATTGGGCCTAGATTTTTACTATCTGTTGTTAATAGGATGGCGAAAAGTGTAAGTAAAATATGTGGAGAAAATACAAGGACTTGATGATGTCATCAGTTAAGAAAATTCGTTTTAGAGGCGGATCTATGCAAATATATGGCAGGTGGATTGGGGGGCGGAGTTTAAAAAATATGAGTACTTGATGATGTCATCAGTTAAGGAAATTCGTTTTAGAGGCGGATCTATGCAAATATATGGCAGGTGGATTGGGGGGCGGAGTTTAAAAAAATATGAGTACTTGATGATGTCATCAGTAAAGGAAATTCGTTTTAGAGGCGGATCTATGCAAATATATGGCAGGTGGATTGGGGGGCGGAGTTTAAAAAATATGAGTACTTGATGATGTCATCAGTTAAGGAAATTCGTTTTAGAGGCGGATCTATGCAAATATATGGCAGGTGGATTGGGGGGCGGAGTTTAAAAAAATATGAGTACTTGATGATGTCATCAGTAAAGGAAATTCGTTTTAGAGGCGGATCTATGCAAATATATGGCAGGTGGTTTGAGGGGCGGAGTTTAAAAAATATGAGTACTTGATAATGTCATCAAAAATTCGTTTTAGAGGCAGAAAAAGCTGCATTTCAATGAAAGGCAAGCATTTTTTTTGTCTGTAGAGTAACTGACAAACATTTAGCATTTGTTTGACAACCTTCAGAGAGCGCCGTGTTAAAACAGTGCGATGACATCACAGCGCCTCGTTTAATGTGTGTGTGACTCATGGTAAAGGTCAGTTGGAGACTGGGTCAGTAGGAGACGGATGGATGGATGATACGGTGCCTCCCACCACCCCGTGTTCACACAGAGCACTTAGAAGACGCCGCCGGAGGGGGAGGTCGCGGCGCGCGGCTCGTAAAGCTCGAAGGTCACCTCAACATTTCATCCGTCTTCCCACCCCGCTGAGATCATTCTCCCGACGAGGTCTCCTGAGGTTAATGCATCTGGACAAACAGAGGAAGACAACGTTCGTTTGTTCTCTTCCGTCCACCGCGTGCTTGTCGTCTGCAGTTTTCGTCTGCTGACATAATACCCATGAATGATTCATCTGCGCTCATGTATAATTGAATGAAGGCAGGCAGAGGCTCTTCTGCCGGTGCGAATGAGATTCCAACAGTTTCATCTACTCTTTACATCTTTATTGGTCTGTTCTAGGATAATCCGATCAGGATGCATGAGATTGCCATATGGGATCCGTGACCGGGGTTATGTGATGGGAGAATGATGAAGGCTTAGGCGTCTCACTCTTTTAAAGCATTAGAGGCACAAATCCCAAGCTTTTGTTTTTGGGAACTAACAGATAAAGTATTATCTGGCATAAAAGTAACCTTGCTAGTTTTAAACATATATAAATATTTAAATTAACTACAAATAAACACATTAGTATTAAATTATTTTTATATTTATCAGTAAAATTATATATTTATTCATATATTTACTTCTGAATATATTAAATATTTATATTTTTATATATTATACATTATATATTTATATATTAAAATATTTTTAATGTGGTAATTTATAATATTATGTGGTAACATATATGTAAATTTAGTAGTATTTAAATAACAATTTTCTTTAACCATTTTTAAAACTATTTTCAGTCATTACAATAATGTTATATGAATAAAAAGTGAAATGACTCATATTTGACCTTTGACCTCCTCATCATTCCTGAAGGTCAAGCAGCTCCTGTCACTCGAAAAGAGAAGAAAACATTTCCTGAGAGTTTATGGAAAGCACGTTTGTGTCGAGAGACAAAATGAGAGCAGTGAAGGTGTAAAGCGGATGACAGGTGGGATGAAGCCGTCGTGACGGACATCAGCCGTTATTGATCAGGGAGATTCGTAACACGGGCCGCCCGCTTCACTGTCATCTTCCCATAATCCCTTTCACCTCGTATCATATCCCAGCCGTTTCGCACCTCACAATCCCCTGTCTAGTCTTCGGATATACACACATTATGGCCTTATCTGCTTAGTCTAAGATCTGGACACATCTGTATTCACAGAGACATTTAGCAGTTTTATCATTACATATTGAACACACACTGCTCAGGCTCTGACAGACTTACTAAATTAAAAGGGTAAGAAGATGAAACACATAAAAACATGTCCAGATCATACTTCACAAAAATATCTATATATCTATCTATATATATATATATATATATATATATATATATATATATAGTAAATACATAAAAATTGGCTTTATTTTCTGTTTTCGTTTGTTCATTTGTTTTACTATTTAATAGTTTTTTTCAATGTCAATTTTGCTCTGAAATTGTCAATAAAAAGCATAATGTTTTATCGTTATATTTGTATTATTCTTCTTATTTATTATTCTGCATAAAATGAAAAAATACTAATATTATTTTTATTAATATTATTTGTTTTATTTGATTTTTTTTTATATATTTATTTGTTTATTCATTCATTTATAAATGATGCATATATTATTTATTATGATGCATATGAAAAATTGTAATATTTAATATTGTTTAATATTTGATTTTTTTATTTTTGTGTGTATATTTATATATTTAAAATAAATAAATAAATAAAATTGGCTTCATTTTCTATTTTAATTATTTAATTGTATTTAATAGTTTTTTTCCAATGTCAGTTTCTTCCCCCCAATTTTTGAAATGCAGAATAATGTATTTTAATTTTTTATTTTATTTTTTATTCATTATTTTTGATATTTGTTTTTTTTTTAAATAAATAAATACATACATAATAAATAAATACATCCATACATAAAATCTTAAAAACTTTATTTTCATTTCAATGTCAATTTCTCCCCCAAATGGTCATTGAAATGCAGAATAATGTTTTATCTTTATATTTTAATTATTCTTATTATTTATTATTTTCATTTCTGAGGAATAATATGAAAAAAATACAAAATGTTTTTTTTATATATTATTTGTTTAATATATATTTTTAATATAGTTTTTTATTTTGTGTATATATATATATATATATATATATATTATATTAGGGTATTGAAACTGTTTTTTATGTTTTGTTTTGTTTTTTTGTGATGAAATATGACCTGGACATGTGTGTTTTTGCCAGATTCACCCTTGATCACTAGCAGCACCCAAATGACGTTAGCAGTTTCGTTTCTTGCGTCCTAAAGGGTTTCTTTTGGTTTCCACATTTTCATCGGCTTTCTGTTTCTGCTAATTGTCATGTGCGTTTCTGTGCTCCGTTAGGTTCCTGCTCTATTAACGGTAACAGCGTTTTTTTCCCCTGTAGGTTCTAATGGGCTAGCGTTAGCCCTGTAGGTGATGTGTCTTCTCATTACACTCTCAGGATTGATCGTTACGTGATTTCATTGACTGTCTTTCCTCCAGTTTCGGATACAAAATCAGCATTGGACACAGTGGCAGAGCTGATTCCATTCAACCAAAGCAAAAACACCGAAAAATAACAAGTGCTTTTTGTGAAGTGTCAAGGTAAACTGCCAGCTCATTTGCATTTTAAGCAGCACAACGTTCTTTAATTGAGTCAGTTTATCAGCACAGTTTAATAGTGCTAATTTTACTTACACATGGGAACACTTAAACAGATACTGTGTGTTTTTCCCCATATTCGAGGAGTATTTAGGGAGGAATGTGAGGAATTTGGCTGCTTGCTCTGTATCAGGTTGTGTTGTGTTTCCCAGGTGCGCAGCAGACAGAGATTTGGGAGCCGGCCAGTGTCGGCTGGTCGAGATGAGGATATGTTTTGGTCCGGCCGGAGAGAGTCAACAGGACACTCGCTCTTTCTCAGGCCTCGTGTTTACAAAATGGGATTTTATCCATCAGAAAACATCCTAAAACACATTTTCTGATGGATAAAATCAAGTCTTTTTCCATGTTGAATATCCAGTTTCACATGGACAAAACTTTTAGAAAGACACTGCTGTACCTTTAAATATGATTGGCTAACTTTCACCAGTGCGGGTCAAGTTGCTGAAAACAGAATAGAGTTCAGCAGTCACATTCTGGGAGTAAAACCGTTTAAAGACAGCCTTACTGTGAGCGACGAGGTTGGTAATCGAAGGTATTTTCATCCGTTAAAACCATCAGCCTGCATTATTTACATTTATTCTTAAAATAATCGTGTTTAATAGAAGAATTCCTGGTGAAAAACTACATTACCCATGATGCTGTATAGAAAATTCCACCAATCTATCTAAATGTGACAAAATAGCTTGTTAGCTCCACCCACTGCGAATGACGTAATCAAGTTGGTCACCCTACACTCTCAAAATACTTAATATTTGAATATAAATGCATATTTTGCAATAAAATGAAATATATTGTTTATAAAAGCCATTAAGTACAGTCTTGTACCCAGTGTTGGGAAAAGTTACTTTTAAAAGTAATGCGTTACAATATTGCGTTACTCGTTAATTGCATTACTTCTTATGGAAAGTAATGCGTTACGTTACTTTTGCGTTACTTTTTCTGACCTGGGCCGGGCTTGCATGTTTGTTTTTTTGGAAAAACAATAAATGGGAAAACTTGCGTTACTCGTTTGAAAAAGTAACTCTGATATTTTTTGTAAATTTAAAAGTAATGCATTGCTTGTTATATTCAAAAAAGTAATCTGATTACGTAACTCAAGTTACTTGTAATGCGTTACCACAACACTGCTTGTACCTTTGTCATTTGGTCCCATTTTCAAAAGCTATTTTGCTTCAAATCAAAGTTTTTAACGTTGTGATTCTCCTCGTAGCTAGTTAGTTTGGTTCATGGCTTATAACGCTTTAACCAAGACTTTTTAAAAAATCCCTATGAATGGAAAAAATACTTCTGGAACCAGTGCTGCTGAAATAGCACTGTTGCACTCTATAGGCATTGATAATATATGAAATACAAATGCGGTTATATGTTAATGAGTTGTGACATCATCGCAAATGCAAAATCCGGTTTTCTGTGATATGATCCCATTAATGAATGAGATTTTATGGATTACAGTGGCCTAAAAAGCATTCTGCATGAGGAGTGTTTCGTGTCTGTGTGTTTTGTTTAGTGGATCGTTAGCTTTGTGCTGAGTTGTCTCAGGACTCGGGATGTTCAGACGATAAGATCCTTTTTAAGGTAATGCGTTGGGTGGCACTGCTCCGGCAGGAAGAGAGGAAGTGACAGAGACGGGGTGGTTTATTACTCGCGAGCTCCACTCCAGAGGAGAGAGCTACTGTTTAATTCATGTGCTGAGGCGACACTGTGATTTTATGAACCAGAGGACGTCTGGAGCGTTCGAACAGCTCATAGTCTACCAAACTTTAGCCTGGTTTAATTAATAGTTAGCTACAAACCACCATCTTATAGATGACTTAGCTGGTATTTTGATGAACCTGAGTTCCTAGTGAAGAACTCGGAGATTGATTGCTTATTTATTTAATTATTTACGTTTGTATTTATTTATTAGTTTTATTTATTTGTTTTATTTATTCATTTGATTTATTTACGTATTTATATTTTTACTTGTATTTATTTATTATTTTTTTATTAATTTATTTATTTGATTGATTTACATAATTTATATTTTACTTGTAATAATTTGTTAGTTTTTATTTAATTTATTTTTATTCATTTATTTATTTTATTTATATGCATATTTGTATTTTACTTGTATTTATTTGTTTTTTTTATGTTTGTATTTATTTAGTATCTATTGTTGTTTTTATTCATTTGTTTATTTATTTTATTTACATATTTATATTTGTATTTATGTATTAGTTTTTAGTTTTTTATTTATTTGTTTTATTTACATATAATTTTATTTGTTCACTTTTTTTTTATTTATATATTTCTATTTTTGTATTTATTTATTATTTATTGTTATTTTGTTCATTTTTATTTATTTGTTTTATATATCCATTAATTTATTTTATTTATATTTATTTGTATTTTTATTTATTTATTATTTATTTATTTATTTATTTATGTATTTATTTATTCCTTTATTTACATATTTATATTTTTATTTGTATTTATTTGTATTTATTTTATTGTTTTACTATTTTTGTTTTGTTTTATTTTTTAAGCTTGTATTAATATGTAGTGAGAGTTGGTGCCCTATTTTAATTCGGTAAAAAACTAGACTGTCAGTGTCGTATTGTACTCAACCCATATATTACAAAGCTATAGATCTATACATCTACACCAAGTTACCCAAAAGTACGACATACTGAATATTTTGTCAATATTTCTCTTCTATTTGAGGTCTGATATTGTTTTATGACTTTGCCCGACTGAGGCATTTTAGGATGATTCTCCTGCTGGTTGAGTGATAGACGTCACGGCCGCAGACTTTTAATTACCGCGTGAATTCTGTCTGTTTTGTGCTGCAGCTTCAGAGGGCAGATGTGAAATTTGCACCTCCAGTTTTCTGTGGCGTATCGTTTCTTCTTATGACTTCCTCTCTTCTTCCCCTTGCATCTATTTGCAGTTCTCTCTGGAGTTTTATTCTCTTTCAGGGCTCACTGGCTTGTCATCTCTCTCGCTGAAGATCTGAAACGTTCTGGAACCTTCCGTTTTAACGAGTCCCAATCAAAACCCGGGGAAATTGGATGGTGCAGTGAATCGGAAAGCGCTCGAGCGATTCCTCGGCTTCAAAAGCCTCGTCGACACGAAATCTTAATCATGCAATGCAATAGATAAATGCAGGTGTATGGATGCAGTAATTTCAGTCTGAACTGTTTGTTTGACAGTCTCTGATTATGAATCGTCCCGGTTTCTCTGTTCTCGGCGCCGGTGGTCTCCTGCTGCGTGTTCCTCTATAAGCCAGATCTCATTCATGCTCCCCGCTATCATTGTTTTTATCCGCAGTTCTGGAGAGCAATTACCAACATCAGAAACCCTGCTGAATATTCATGAGGCTCCACTGTATTATGCAAGTATGCAGAGAAATATGCAAAGCAGTTTTGTGGCTACAGTGCAGGTATGCTCATGTAACTTACAAGACGCAATTGAAGAAGCCTTTTGACACCCTACTAACTGCATCGCAACTCTTAGAACACATTAGCAACTGCCTAGTACCCACCTAGCAACTGCATAGCAATGCCCAGAACACCTAGCAACACCCTAGAAACTGCATAGCACCTCTTATAACACCTTAGCCCCACCTAGCAACATGCTAGTAACTACATAACAACTCTTAGAACACATTAGCAACCACCTAGCAACTGCATAGCATAGCTCAGAACACCTAGCAACACCCTAGAAACTGCATAGCACCTCTTAAAACACCTTAGCAACACTTAGCAACACCCTAGCAACTACATAACAACTCTTACAACTCTTTAGCAACCAACAACAAATCGCACATCACTTTTTAAAACACCTTAGCAGCCACTTAGTAACTGCATAGCAATTCTTAGAACACTTAATCAACCACCTAGCAACTGCATAGGAACTCTTAGAACACATTAGCAACCGCCTACCACTGCATAGCAACTCTTAGAACACCTTACCAACACCCTAGCAACCACATAGCCAATCTTAGAACACTTTCAGCAAGCACGTAGTGACTCCTTAGAAACTATTGACTCTTAGAACACCTTAGAAACCACCTAGCAACACCTTAGCAACCACACAGCAACTCTTAGAACACTTATGCAACCACATAGCAACTCTTAGAACACCCTAGCAACTGCATAGCCTCTCTTAGAACACTTTACTAAGTGCATAGCAACTCAGAACACTTAAGCAACCACACAGCAACACCTTAGCAACCACATAGCCACTTTTAGAACCCTTTAGCAAGTGCATATCGACTTTTATAACACCTTAGAAACAACCTAGCAATACCCTAGCAACTACATAGCCACTCTCAGAACACTTTAGCAAGCGCATAGCGAATCTTAGATCACCTTAGAAACCACCTAGCAACACGCTATCAACCACATAGCAACTCTTAGAACACTTAAGCAACCACATAGCAACTCTTAAAACGCCTTAGAAACACCCTAGTAACTGCATAGCCACTCTTAGAACACTTTAGCGAGTGCATAGCGAATCTTAAATCACCTTAGAAACCACCTAGCAACACGCTAGCAACTGTACAGCAACTCTTAGAACACTTATGCAACCACATAGCAACTCTTAGAACACCTTAGCAACACCCTAGCAACTGCATAGCCTCTCTTAGAACACTTTACTAAGTGCATAGCAATTCAGAACACTTAAACAACCACACAGCAACACCTTAGCAACCACATTGCCACTTTTAGAACGCTTTAGCAACTGCATATCGACTTTTATAAAACCTTAGAAACAACCTAGCAATACCCTAGCAACTACATAGCCACTCTTAGAACACTTTAGAAATGCAGGTGCATAGCAACTCCTAGAACACCTTAGAAACCACCTAGCAACCAAACACATAACAACATGCTGAAAACACATTAGTAACCACCCTAGCATTGCGATGTCGTCATTTGTATGCGCAGGTTCCTTCAGAAAAGAACAAAATCCAGTTTTTTTCCCATCATTATTATAATGAGCTACTAAACATCTCAATGGCGTGCCGCCAATCATGGTGTATTTTGCGTTTCTGTCAAGTCGTACATATTCCTCAAATGTGTCATGATGGATATGTTGTATTATGCAAAAGTTTGCATTGTTTCCCTCCGGTTTGTTTGTGTAAAGCAGGTGGTCGTAAACATCTCTGTGGTCACAGTAAATCAGCAGGCCTGTTATCGTGAGCCATATATCTGCATATTGTCATGAGACGATGCCCGCAGCGCTCGTCTGACAGCGTAATGGATGAGATGTTGTGATACGCTTTTATTTGTGCTGCTCCAAGCCTTGACTCCATACTCACTGTGTCTCTTCTCGTTTGACAAATTTGTCCTAATTTATGGTTGTTTATAAAAGCCGGGAGGCAATCCATTCTGAGCTCTCACGCTTGGAAGTGCCTCCCCCCGATCAAATGGCCGGCTGTAGATCAAACCCACTCCAGCGGGCTTTAGCTGCTTTTAGTGTCTTCAACCTGATCTGCGGCTTCTAGAAGATTCCCTCAAGGTCACTCCAACCACCTGGAGGAACATTATATTGCTCTTTTGTAGCTCTGGTCTAACCAGCTACGAAGCAACAAGTAATTTGTCTGTCACACTGAAAGCGAAAATGTTGCATGATGGTCACAGCCAATCATAGTCTCAGATGTTTCTCCTTTTGACTGCAGACTTTTGTGTTGTGGTATAGCTGAGATCTCCTTTGAAACTCTAGATGAGATTACTGGTGGTCTTTTACTCAGGGGAACCATCTAAGCAGGAGATGTAGGTTTCAATTTGCTCGCCATTTAATTTCTTTGCTGTATAGTAGAAACAATCTTGCTTGTGTCTGTCCTTCGGTTGACCGTTCGTGTGCTGTATGCATATGCTGCAGTTAGTAGAGAGTTCGGTTGGTCACTGTGTCGATGCACTTTGGTGTAGATCAATAATTCCATTCATGGGGCACAAGCACAAGTACAGGACAAAGTGCTTTTCTGATTGCTGCTGTATGACGCTCGTATCGATTCTGGGCTGGAATGTTTTAGCCACACTGATCAGAAAGAATGGCAGATGGCTCCATTTGCCTGCAAGTGAGCCGAATATATTCAATTATATCTGTGGCATAATCATATTCTACAGATATTGTTAAATGGACAGGAATAAGATAGAAGACAAACATCTTCCCCTGCTGTCAAAGCTTGTTTTTGTCCATCTCTAATGCATGTTAAGGCGGAATGGTAATATTTGACAATAGAAATATAGCAACAGGAAGAGATTCACAATAGTCATTTTACTATAGTAGCTATATATCCATGTGGCTGTTTGCATGTAAAAGTGGTAAAATGATTTAAGAATGTGAAAAAAAAAAAAAAAAATTGATGATTATTTAATATCCCTGCTATATAAAAAAAATGCCTAAACTGGTTTGCGCATCCTGATATGCCAGGGGGCGATCAGATTGGGAGACCAGCTGACAAACCAGCTAACAAAGCTAGGAGACCATCCAGACCAGCCTAAAGTGGTTTGCTGTTCTTTTAGCCTGGACTGATTTGCTGGTTTTAGAGGGATTTTGAGGCACTCAGTTTGGGAGACCTGCTGGCCAATCAGCTAGCAAGGCTGGGAGACCATCTAGACCAGCCTAAATCGGTTTGCTGGTCTTTCAGCCTGGTCTGATATGTTAGTTTTAGAAGGGTTTTGGGACTATCAGGTTGGGAGACCAGCTGACAAACCAGCTAACAAGGCAGGGAGACCATCTAAACCAGCCTAAACTGGATTACTGATCTTTCAGCAAGGTCTGATTTGCAAGAGAAGGGTTTTGGGACTATCAGGTTGGGAGACCAGCTGACAAACCAGCTAACAAGGCTGGGAGACCACCTAGACAAGCCTAAATTGGTTTGCTGGTCTTTCAGCCTGGACTAATCTGCTAGTTTTAGAAAGATTTTGGGGTGATCAGGTTGGGAGACCTGTTGGCTGACCATCTAACATAGGTAGGAGACCATCTAGAACAGCCTACACTGGTTTGCTGGTCTTTCAACAAGGTCTGATTTGCAAGTTTTAGAAGGGTTTTGGGATGATCAGGTTGGGAGACCATCTAGACCAACTTAAACTGCCTAAGACCAGAAAACCAGCTTAGGCCAGCTTAAGACATGTTATTTCAGCAGGGGTGTAAACCCTTTTTTGCAAAAGGTAAAGGATGACAGAAAATAGTCAATATAGATGTCTCAACCTTATGGTATCAGTAGGGAACATTTTAAAAGTCACATGACTGGCTCCAGAGTGCACACACATGTTTCAGGTTACAACTCTCTCCCTCATTTTTAGTCCAAGGTCACTGGTGTTTTAATACTGCTGTGAAATATGCAGGCGGTGACATTGTTACCCTTGTTGTGACAGGTTTCAGGTGCACACAATGGCGCCATCCATCAGTCAGAGTGATGGATTGGACTCAACGGTAGAGTCTCTAGACACCCACCAAACCCCAAGTAAGTCCTCAAAGAAACCCCCGAACCTTCTCCAAGAGATGCATGCAATAGTACGGCACAGTAAATCTTCCTCACCTTCCTCTTGTCAGACCACGCTGTGGTCAGTGTGCTTCCTGCGGTCTTAAAGGCCGATTGCACTTTCCTCTTCGCTGTGTCCGAACGCAATAATGCCTCGAGGGGATTCATAATTCAAGCCCCATTGATTTGTGGCCGTGGATGTGCATTAGTGTGAAGGTGAAAGAAAACGATTCCTGCTTCCTGAAGAAAAACAGATCCTCACTTTGATCTGGACAGGGATAGTGCTTGTTCCTTTGCAACAACTCAATGAATTAAGCACTGGTGTTCTGAAAAGTATCGAATTGCCCTGATTATGGCTACAAACAAGTGTGGGCATTAATGAAAGATCACACGGTACACTTTGGGACACATCCATATGTTGAAGTTCCTCATCAGCGGATTTCACAGCAACACAGCTGGAGCACAAGCTCAGGGATAGTTCAGTCGTATCTATTCCCCAAGTAAAAACGGCGTGAAGTAATTACACCGTGGGTCATCGTCTAATTAACAAGCTCAAACAACACAATCAGTCATCGTGAAAAAATAACAAGCCTCTTGAAATGTACAGGGAGTCTGAAGTGTCAACTTGATGCATTGTGTTTGAAATAAGAGCTATTGGTAACTCCGTCTAGCTCTGTTAGTTCTGCCAATTGACGTTGTGTTTGCTGTTGTTGACCTCCAGTTGTGAACTGTATGGATTTGACTGACAAAACCACTGAGGCGTTTGAGTCTATTGGAGTCTTGATCCAGATTTTTTTGGCGTACAACACGGGCACATTTGCTGCACTGATAAACTACAAAACAAAACTGCTTCGGCTGGGTGAGGTTTGGTGTTTAAGAAGTGATCAGAGAGAGGGTCATACATCATGTTGCATTTTCTCTCTTTTGCTGTGTTGTAGGAATTGAGGGTTTGATGGATAGCAGCCCTCCTGGCACTCGAGAGAGAGAGAGAGAGAGAGAGAGAGAGACTCGGCTATTGACAGTCTGTGCCCATGAGAAAAAGCTCATTCTTCTCTTTCTGTGTAGTGTGGAGCAGTACATCTTCTGGACGTCTTCAGGGTATATATGAGTGTGATCTTCACAGGTAGGGCTATAATACCTGGAGAAAGCTCTCTGTTTGCGTTCCCGTTCACTCAATGGTTGCTCGACTGATGCAGAACACCCCAGAAGTAATCAATTTGACTATTCAAAAGTTGACTTTTAAGGTCTGTCACTGGTAATACATCTACTATAATATGATGAAGTATTATTTGCTTGTAGGAAATGGAATCAGATGGAGTATTAGCAGTTAGTTACTACCAGCAAGGGCCAACTAGACCATGCTAACCAATCCAACCTTGACCCCTTGGTAGTTTGTGTATCTAAGCCCCCTTCACTGGAATTATATAGGACTGGCTAACTAAAATTAGTAACGTGGCTATTTTTCAGTAGCATCAGTAGCTCAAGTGTTTTCAAAACCATGTAGTTTTGCCACTAACAAGCAACAAAATGCCCAAATTGTTTTGCCCAAATTTGATTTTATATACCTGTTTATTTGATTTTTGAAATCATATTTAAAATACGAATATCTTTAAGATTATTTTAAATGTAGCTTGCAGGTTTTTGTTAGTAGCTTGTAGCTGACAACCTTTGGCTAGCTTGATGATAAGTAGCTTGTAGCTTGACAAACTACAGCCTCAGCTAATGGAAAGGGGTTGGGAGCATTATTTTCCCCTTTCTGTTGCGTTTTTGATGGATGTGTAGTGTTATGTTGGATGTGAGGGGCCGGAACATTCTGCCCAGCCTCACCTGATCTCAGCACTTCATCATGAGAGCGAGAAAGATGATTTGATAAAGATAAAGGAGTTGCTATGACAAGGTGCCTAGCACTTAGCCTGTGGGATATGGTTGCTCCCTGATCATGTTGAAAATCCATAAATATGTTTTCAGTCTTTGTTTACAGTGTTGGTTAGCAGGACTAGCTAAATCAAAACAATGATGCAGCTAAGTGTTAAAAAGTCTCTGCTACTTCTGTTACAGAATCACTTTTGTAGGAAAACGAATATTTATTTTAATACTGCTATTTATGTATTTGATTATTTAGTGAATTGTGAGTTTTGTAACATAAATATTTTGTAAAATTTTAGATATGATTCTTTTTTTTTTAAACATTAGCTCACTTTTTGTTAGCTTGTAGTCTAGCTATCTTCCACAAAACTATTCATTGGCCTGCCTCGTGTTAGCTAACAGATAGCGGTTGTGAGCATTATTTCCCCCCCTTTTCTCAATTTCCTCCTTAATTAACATTTTTCTAATAGCATATAGTTAGCTGTTTTTTGTTAGCCTGTGGTTTACACAACAATATCACTTTTTCAGGTTGTTTTCCCCTTAATTAGCATTCTTTCTAATAGCAGAGAGTTAGCTGCTTTTTTGTAAACTTGTGTTTTTTCTAACTACACCCCTTTTCAGGTTGTTTACTCCTTTATTAGCATTTTTCTAATAGCATATTTAGCTTTTTTTTGTTAGCTTGTGGTTTAGCTAACTATACTATCACTTTTTCAGGTTGTTTCTCCTTTAATTTGCATTTTAATAGCATATATTTAGCTGCCTTTTGTTAGTTTGTTCAGTTGACTACTTTCAGATCGTTTCTCTCTAAAATGTTTTTTTTCTTTTTCTTTTTCCTAATAGCATATATTTCGCTGGTTTTATTTTTTTAGATTGTGGTTTATCTATTTCACCTTTTTTTAGGTTGTTTCCTCATTCACATAACATATAGGTTGTCAATAACATTCTTTCTAATAGCATATTTATCTGCTTAATGTTAGCTCGTAATGTTAGCTTCCCTTTTCAGATTTGCTGCGTCTGAAATCGAATACTTCCAGAGTAGTATGTCCGAATTCATTGTATATTCAGTAGGTGAAAAGTGACCTACTACCTACTACTTCCGGTGAGATCCTGAAGTGTGCATTTGATGGACACTCTACTATCCCATGAGGCCACGGGAGAGGATTTATGAATGGAGGTGAAGCGACGTAACTGACGCTGGTAGGTCACGTGATAATGACAACATGGCGGATTACATTCATACTACACACATTCATACTATATAGAACGCACTTTTTAATGGTCGCAAAATAAGTTCAAATTCAAATGTAATACCTATTCAGACAGTACGCAATTTGGGACGCACCGATTGTTTCTCTCATAAATAGCTTTCTTTCTAATAGCTTATAGTTAGCTGTTTATTGTTAGCTGGTAGTTTAGCTAACTACTTCCCTTTTCAGGTTGTTTCACTCTTAAATAGCTTTCTTTCTAATAGCTTATAGTTAGCTGTTTAATGTTAGCTAGTAGTTTAGCTAACTACTTCCCTTTTCAGGTTGTTTCTCTCTTAAATAACATTCTTTCTAATAGCATATAGTTATCTGTTTAATGTTAGCTAGTAGTTTAGCTAACTACTTGCCTTTTCAGGTTGTTTCTCTCTTAAATAACATTCTTTCTAATAGCATATAGTTATCTGTTTAATGTTAGCTAGTAGTTTAGCTAACTACTTCCCTTTTCAGGTTGTTTCTCTCTTAAATAGCTTTCTTTCTAATAGCTTATAGTTAGCTGCTTAATGTTAGCTAGTAGTTTAGCTAACTACTTCCCTTTTCAGGTTGTTTCTCTCTTAAATAACATTCTTTCTAATAGCTTATAGTTAGCTGCTTAATGTTAGCTAGTAGTTTAGCTAACTACTTCCCTTTTCAGGTTGTTTCACTCTTAAATAGCTTTCTTTCTAATAGCTTATAGTTAGCTGTTTAATGTTAGCTAGTAGTTTAGCTAACTACTTCCCTTTTCAGGTTGTTTCTCTCTTAAATAACATTCTTTCTAATAGCTTATAGTTAGCTGCTTAATGTTAGCTAGTAGTTTAGCTAACTACTTCCCTTTTCAGGTTGTTTCACTCTTAAATAGCATTCTTTCTAATAGCATATAGTTAGCTGTTTAATGTTAGCTCGTAGTTTAGCTAACTACTTCCCTTTTCAGGTTGTTTCCTCTTAAATAGCTTTCTTTCTAATAGCTTATAGTTAGCTGTTTAATGTTAGCTCGTAGTTTAGCTAACTACTTCCCTTTTCAGGTTGTTTCTCTCTTAAATAACATTCTTTCTAATAGCATATAGTTATCTGTTTAATGTTAGCTAGTAGTTTAGCTAACTACTTCCCTTTTCAGGTTGTTTCTCTCTTAAATAACATTCTTTCTAATAGCATATAGTTAGCTGCTTAATGTTAGCTCGTAGTTTAGCTAACTACTTCCCTTTTCAGGTTGTTTCTCTCTTAAATAACATTCTTTCTAATAGCTTATAGTTATCTGTTTAATGTTAGCTAGTAGTTTAGCTAACTACTTCCATTTTCAGGTTGTTTCTCTCTTAAATAACATTCTTTCTAATAGCATATAAAGTAGTTAACTGCTTAATGTTAGCTTATAGTTTAGCTAACTTCCCATTTCAGGTTGTTTCCTCTTAAATAGCATTCTTTCTAATAGCATATAGTTACCTAGGGTGACCATATGTGCCATTTTCCCAGGACGCGTCCTGTCCAGGATTTCTAAGTTGCATAAAATGTCCCAGTTTTGGTTTCGTTTTCATATTTGCAGAAGGTAATGACTGAAAAATAATTTGACCAATAGCGTGCATTATACATAATGGACCAATCGTGGCTTGCGAGAAGGCTGGATCTACAGAGAACGGTCAAAGCATTGCAAATACGACAACATTTTAATGCATTGCATGAAGACTGTCAATAAGAACATTGGCTTGCACAGACCTCCGTGTAGAAATCACGTTCCTAAATCACGTTCCGGGGGCACATCGATATGACCACTTTCACGATTAAAGAGGCAAGGGCTCAAGCCATTTTAGGCAATTTAGAAATCCTGGATAGGACGCGTCCTGGGAAAATGGCACATATGGTCACCCTATTACCTGCTTAATGTTAGCTCGTAGTTTAGCTAACTACTTCCCTTTTTAGGTTGTTTTTCTTTTAAATAGCATTCTTTCTAATAGCAAATAGTTAGCTACTTTATGTTAGCTGACCTATTTCTCCTTATCAGGTGGTTTCCCACTTAAATATCATTCATTCTAATAGAAAATAGATAGCTATGTTTTTTTTGTTTTTTTGTTTTTTTTAAAAAGAGCAGCTTAATTGCACCCTACGTTATGAATAGCTCCAACATGGCAAGCTTGTTTCACTTCCCCAACACTGCATTAGTTCCACATCTTTGTAATGCACCGAATTCAGCTGTTCCAAGAAAAGGTTGAGTAGTTTGAATGGTTGCGGTTTGCTCTGTAAGACAAGTAATTACGTATTCCACTGCAAATCCAGTGGCTTTTGGGACTGTCTGTCTCTAAACATTTTAAAATTTGCTATTCATGAAGGAGGGATATTCTTCACCCTGGTGACCAGCATCCCAACGGCTGTAGTTTGCTCTGGCAGCAAGGAGGAGAAAGAGAGAGAACGGGTGTTTTGCTTCTGGTGAGAGAAGACCCTGAATTGACCTTTCTTCAGATAATTCCCACTGACTCTGACTCCTTGTTGTCTGCTAATTAATAATTCAGAGACAGCATTATCTGCCCTGTTCATACAGGAGAACATTTCTTAAGATGAGCCTTTGGGCATCTTGGCCTCTACTTTACTCTCCGTCCCTGTTTTTTTTTAAAAGAACTCTGTTTCAAAACCTAGTGGGCTGAATTGCTGTCTACTGTCTACATAGGCAGAACCCTTCTAAGGAATACCTGATAAAAATAAGCAAAAAGCTGCTCAGAAAAACCACATGAAGATGGTTAGATGCTTAAAATAGAGGCGAAGGACGAATGAAGAGGGATGGTGTATTTCGACACCCACAAAAGGCCACGGTCTCATTAACCGAGCGTGGGGCGGACGAGAGGTCATGAGCCTTGAGCGCGGCTATTGTGTCTCCATATTGACCAGAATGTAATTCACCGCTGCCTCCCATCATGCTCTTGTGAGCTGATAAACATTCCTCCATGTCACCAGAGCCTCTGGAATTCACTTCGATTGCGTAGCCCAGGGCTGATGTGTTTCCTTGGAGAAAAACACAAGATGGATGGTTTTTGTCAAGGGTTTGTTGGAGTGTCAGAGGCTGCGCTGTCAAAAGCCATTTTTAAAGATGTCAACAGAGATGGACCACAGTATTATGTTGACAAAAGACGTTCAAACACCCAAACTGAGGTAAATGAATTGCATTTTTGCTGTCTGCTCCAATTTTAGTTAGTAGTAGTCATTTATCATATGGTTTTTTTATCCAAAATACACTTATTTTAGCAACAGGCACCCTGAAAACCCGTATGACTTTATTTCTCCTGTAGAGCACAAAATGAGATGTTTCGAAGAATGTTCAAGCTACTCTTTTCGCTAAAATGAAAGTAAACGGTTGAGCTCCAAAACCGCAAAAAAGCTCCAAAAAAACCTTAATGGAAGTAGTCCACAGGACTGAAGTCATGTGATAGCTCTGAGTGAGGAATAGATACAAGTTTGTCGCTTTTATTCAGCAAGGACGCATCAAACTGATCAAAAGTGATAGTAAAAGATTTTATTTCAAATGAATGCTGTTATTTTGAACTTGCTATTCATCAAAGAATCCTGAAAAATAAAATGCATCACGGTTTCCTCAAAAATATGTTTTCAACATTGATAATAATCAGAAATGTTTCTTGAGCAGCAAATCATCATATTACAATGATTTCCGAAGGATCATGTGACACTGAAGACTGGAGTAATGATGCTGAAAATTCAGCTTTGATCACAGGAATAAATTACATTTTACTATTAATTCACATAGAAAATTTTAAATTGTAATAATATTTCACAGTTTTTTTTTCTGCTGTATTTTTGATCAAATAAATGCAGCCTTGGTGAGACTTCTTTCAAAAATTTTACAAAATCTTACCAACCTCAAACTTTTAAACTGTACTATATGTTCTGTTTAACATCTCTTTTTGTGTTCGACAGAAGAAAGTAAGTCAAAGTGAATTCGGGTAAACTGTTCCTTGTGTCCAGCTCAAGGGTAAAATGTTGATTAGCATCGCTGAGCTAAACCGCTAGCCATTCAATCATTCTGTACTATATAAAGTGTATTTTCTGACCTTATTAAGTCGTGTCACAGGGCCTTGTGGTATTCGTAGTGGGGGTTCAAATAAGTTGTATTTTCATTGATTTTTTTATATTGGTTTTCTGTGGCTTTGAAGCGAATGAAACGTTAGCGGTGGCTGCCTGACTAAGATTGGTTGTTTTAGCGTGTTTTCATTTGCTTGTTTCAGAAAGTGACTGTTAATCAATCAGTGAGAATGAAGAAAAGGTCCTGATGCCAAAATGCTAAAGCTAGTTCTTACTCAAGAGTGTGTTACAGTGCATAAAATGTCAAAATTAAGAGGTTTTTATCGTTAAATAATGTGTGATAATATCAGCGTCCAAAATGATCGTTCCACTGTGTTTTATCACACAAACACAACAGGAAGTTGTCATATTACAGAGATTTTTGCCAAGGTAAGAATTATCTTTGTTCAGAATGAAATGCTTGCATACTACACAGTATACATTGAATATTGCCTATACATTTTTAAAATGGCGCTATTTATTAATTAATTTATTATTTTTAAAATAGATTTTGTGAATAATTTTGAGAAAATTTTGCTTCTTTTGCTTCTAAATAAATGTATCTTGTTTATTCAATTTTAGATTTTTTTGTTTATATATTTGTCTAGCTGTGAACTTTGCGAGTTCACATAACATTCAAGGGCACTTTATTTATGTCTGTAGCATTCGGCTCTTGTTCTTTTTCTTTGTTTTTTTTTTTTCTTTTGTTTTTTGTTTTTTTGGGCTGCTGTAATCGTGTTATCTAAAGTTATTTACAGTTGTGCATGTTAATGAACGAGGCTGCCAGGGACCTTCTGTGTAATATTGAGACAAATGTTTGTGTGTCCGCGCAAGCACTCGGCTGATTAACTCGCCCAGGATGGCGTTTTATCTGTTGTGCCGTTTGATGTATGACATCTTTTTAAGACGCGGTCGAATGCAATCACAGGCTCTTTCATTGCACGGGCCCTTAGTCTCAGCAGATTGCCTGCTGTGTCCCCGGGGACGAGATGCTCCGGAAAATATTGACTGCTCTACACTGTTTGTGTGTGTATATGTGAGTGTGTGTGTGTGTGTGTGTGTGTGTATGCGAGAGTGTGTGTGAGTGTGTGTATGTGAATGCGAATGTGTGTGTGCATGTGAGTGTGTGAGAGATATGCAAACGGTTTGGGATGTCAAACATCTCAAAAAACGCACAGTTTGGGAAGAAAAAGCGTATATATAAATTAAACATATTATTATTAAGAAAATATCAGAAGAGGAAGGGAAATTTACGTCTGAACATACACAAGAGGCATTAAAGATGATCTTTATCTGAAAGTATGCGTCGTTTCCAATAATTACTGTCAGTCTGAATCACTTTATTCATGAATTTTGTAGTTGTTTTTCATATACACGCTGTTCCCTCACATACTGAATGTCAGATTGTGGTTTAGTCATGGTTTAAGTCCTTTTCTCACTGGTTATGTTTTGGTAGGAAATCTGGAGGTATTCATTTCACGTGCCAAGATTTCCCATGAAGCACTGCAGCCAACATTGGCAGCAAATGGGCTTCTTACGTAGTTCCTGTATCTGTGACACTCCTAGCATGCAGTATGTTCTCATGTCTTCTTCACTGAAGAAGAAGGTCATTTTTTGCAGTGCAGAAGGGAACGTCCAGCGAGTCCAGAGCATCGTAGGGCTCTTTTGTGTTGTAGAGCTGTATGGCCTCTTCTGATGTCCCACACCATGCTTTCTGCTAAATGACAGTAATTATATAGCATATGCCTGATATCTCCATATGAGGCCCTCAGAGCGGTTTTAGTTACACTCAGTGATCATCCTACTGAAGCTAGCGTGATACGAGGCCCTTGTTCTTCTGAACACAGACGGGTTCACACTAATGTGACTTCTTTGCTCTTCATTATGTTGCATTTGTGCTAAAAAGCTTCCTGTCCTTGTCAGGAAATTAAAAGCGAGAGAAATATTGTACTTATATTGTACCATCATTTCTGGGTACATCATGGCTTCATAAAAGACAGTTTTGTGTCTTTGTGCTTTTTGCTTCAAATCAGAGTTTGTAATGGTGCGTTTAATTTCGGAGCTGGTAGTTTCGAGGCTCACAGTCTTTTTTTAGTAGATGCCGTTGTCAGGTCCTTCACACCTGATCAAAAGTGTGTGTTGTGATGTCTTGTTTTAGCTAATCAAATCTGCTTTTCTTTACTAGTTTAGTGGTATGTTATAGTAGTAGGCTTGGTAACTGAAGGCTAAATGAAAACAAAAGGGGAAATTCAGTATAAACAAGTGAAAAACAAGTGAATAATCTGTTTTAATAACATGTTTTATTATCTTAAGCAGTGTTTTTGCAAAGAAAATGTATTGTGTTTGACCATTTTTTTATTTTAACTTAAAACAAGATTTGTTTGTTTATTTATTTATTTTGTAATCTGAAATAAAGAACTGCAATTTATTAAGAATGTTTTTAATTAAAATGTAATTTTTTATATCATTTATGTTTTCATTCTTTAGTTTTATATATATATATATATATATATATAGTTTATATATATACTTATTAATATAAAAAGTTGTGTAAATATTTAATCATTTATTATTTTTAAATATTAAAAACTTTTTTAAATAAAAATGTTATAAGTACACAATTGTAAATATATTTATATATATTTTTGATATTTTAACATAATAAAAATATTAAAATTTATTTATTTATTTAATTGTTTGTTTATTTTGTGGTCTAAAATAAAGAACAGCAATTTATTAAAAATACTTTTACTTAATCACTTTTTATATATACACTACCAGTCAAAAATTTGTAAACATTACTATTTTTAATGTTTTTGAATGATGTCTCTTCTGCTCATTAAGGCTGCATTTATTTCATAATAAATACAGAAAAAACAATAATATTGTGAAATATTATTACAATTAAAAATGATGGTTTTCTATTTTAATATACTTTATTAAATATATTAATATATTTATTAATATATTTATAATTTATTAATATAATTTATTTCTGTGATGCAAAGCTGAATTTTCAGCATCATTACTCCAGTCTTCAGTGTCACATGATCCTTCAGCAATCATTCTAATATGATGATTTGATACTCAGTTATTATCAATGTTGGAAACAGTTGTGCTGCTTAATATTATTTTATAACCTGTGATACTTTTTCAGGATTCATTGATGAATAAAAGGTTAAAAAGAACAGCATTTATTCAAAATGTAAATCTTTACTATCACTTTTTATCAATTTAACACATCCGTGCTGAATAAAAGTATTAATTTCTTTCAAAAAAAAAAAGAAAGAAAAAAAATGACTGACCCCAAACTTTTGAAATGTAGTGTATATTGTTACAAAATATTTCTATTTTAAATAAATGCTGATATTTTTTAACTTTTTATTCATCAATGAATCCTGAAAAAAAGTATCACAGGTTATAAAATAATATTAAGCAGCACAACTGTTTCCAACATTGATAATAACTGAGTATCAAATCTTCATATTAGAATGATTTCTGAAGGATCATGTGACACTGAAGACTGGAGTAATGATGCTGACAATTCAGCTTCAATTGCATCACAGGAATAAATTATATTTTAATGTTTATTAAAATGGAAAACCATTATTTGAAATTAATGTTTCCAAACTTTTGACTGGTAGTGTGTGTGTGTGTGTATATATATATATATAATTAAAAATGTAAGAAGTACATAAGTGTAAATATATTTTCATTTTTTTTACTTACTATATTTTTCTGACATTTTTCTTTTAAATAAACATTTTTATGTTTTTAATTTGACTCTTTGCAGTGACATTTTTTAAAATAAGGCTGACTAATAACCATTTCATTGCCATTAAAGTGAAATTATTGAAAAAAATTTTCATTTAAAAAAAAAAATCTCAGAAAAATTCTTAGTCATATATATATATATATATATATATAACTGACATCGCCATCACCGATCTTTGAGTTAACAGAAAATGACTTTCAGGTCCAGCCGTGTGAATTGAACTTGCTGTGAAATCAATAAGTGCTGAAAAATCCCTTTCACAGGCTGACGGCACCCATCTCCTCCGTGTCTGCTTTGGTTCTTGAAGTTAGGTGAATAAGTTAGCATGCTAGTGGCGGGTGGGTGTCAACTTTCCAAGGAGAGACGGGGTGAAGTGCGTGTTGCTTTCGACCCTGTACTGACTCGCCTGCCAGCAGTGGTTGCATCCGTCCGTTATCGTGTTGTCGCTGAGGGCAAGGTCCTGCCCTCTTAAACACTGTAGTGGGGCTAGGCTAATGCTAGGCTAATGCCCTCCTGGGGCAGATAATAGGAGTATAATCCTCTTATCCATGCCTGGGGTCGTCTGTAGGAGCAGGACACTTCGGTGCAAATCTCTGGCCCCGCGTTGGGCGCCAAGTCGCGGATCCCCTGTACACTGGTGTTTGTGGTTCTTCCCTTGGGGAAGATGCAAAAAATGAGCTAGTGGAGAGATGTGAATGCCACATACTAAAGCTACTAGCATCTATAGCAACCCAGATTTGATTTTTAGCTAGTTGATGACATGTAGCATAATGTTGATGCATCAGGGCTGTGTTTTTTTTTTTTAAGAAAAAGGCTGATTGTGTTGTGATGAATGAAGTTATAGTAACGCTAACAGTGTAGATGAAGTTCAGTGTGTTGGTTCATGCAAATGGAGTCTTTTATACAGTAGATCAAAAATTGGTTCTTATTCAGAACATTTTTCATTCACTGTCGGATTATTTTTTTATTAGTTAGATGATTCAGCTGAGATGTGAGCTTGTGGTTTTGGAATTTTTCTTATGTAAAAAAGAATATTTTTATGCTAAAAATATTTACAATTATGTACTTACCCATAATACAGCAACAGAAATGCCAGAACACACATTGTTTCTTAGCAGAAAACTATTGTGTGGTGCGGATGTGGCATTGAGTGACAGTGACGTGTAATCCAGTATCCTGTAGTCTGTGTTTCGACTCGGCTACATATATTCCAGCTCACGACAGGCGGTGAGTGAGGCTTTTAGCAGGGATGCTGGTCGCTACACTGGAATACAAATAAGCCGGAGCCGGGCTGGACGCAGCATGGAAAGTGAGGATCAATTCCCATAAAAGCCTCGTTTTACACATTCGCTGTACTTGCTTTAAATCAGCCAGAAATTGAATTTGGATGAATTGCATCCTGGTTATGGTGATGTTCGCTGTTACCTCGCTCTCCCTTTTTAAGTGGTTTTTCCTTCCACTTTCCTTCGCGCTGTATAAGTGCATGTTGAGAGTAAACAGTGATGGATACAAATCTTTAAATGGGATTCTGGGAAGGTAGCGGAAGGAAGGAAGGAAGGAAGGAAGGAAGGAGGCGAAGCACTGTGTTCGCATTTGACTTTGTCCATCAAGAACGTAATGAGATTCAGGGTCGATAACATGCAGCAGGGTTTCTCGAGATCAAGCGGTTTACCAAATCTTTGGCTTATGCTAGCTCGCTCACGTAGCGCACACTCCCCAGAGAGTGACTTATCAATAAGTCCATGTCAGTTTATCAAAGCTAGTAATTATTGTTGTAAAGCAGTCTACTGGTTAGCCTCGTGTACAATTAAACTTCTTTTTGTTTTTCTGTGTAACTGCTGTCTACACTGAAAAATACAGAGCCCCTAAAGGGACATGGTGATGGAAAAAAAATATGAGATGGGAGGAAAAATTATATTAATGCTGTTGTGTTCCACTGAGAAACTTATTGTTCATTCACAAAACTTTTGTGTTTCCCTGAAAAACTTTGCGTTTACTCACAAAATGTTTTCATTCCCCCGAGAAACTTTGCGTTCGCTCAAAAAATGTTTGCTTCCCTGAGAAACTGTGTTCGCTCACAAAATGTTTGTTTCACTGAGAAATTTTGCATTTGCTTGCAAAATGTTTGCACTTCCCCTAGAAACTTCGCGTTTGCTCGCAAAATGTTTGAGTTTCCCCGAGAAACTTTGCATTTGCTCGTAAAATGTTTATTTCCCTGAGAAACTTTGCATTCAAACTTTGCATTCGTTTGTGTTTTGCCCAATAAACTTTGAGTTTGCTCGTAAAATGTTTGCGTTTCCCTGAGAAACTTTGCATTTGCTCGTAAAATGCTTATTTCCCTGAGAAACTTTGTGTTTGCTCACAAAATGTTTGTTTCCCTGAGAAACTTTGCATTCAAACTTTGCATTCGTTTGTGTTTTGCTCAATAAACTTCGAGTTTGCTTGTAAAATGTTTGCGTTTCCCTGAGAAACTTCGCGTTCACTCGCAAAATGTTTGCTTCCCCATGAAATCATGAAAGTTTCTTGGGGAGAATGCAAACATTGTGTGGCAAAGTTTCTTGGGGAAACGAAAAACTTTTGTGAGAGAATGCAAAAGTATTGAAATATGTATTTTTCCATTGCCATGTCCGTTTAGGGGCTCTGAAGAAAAAAGGGAGTACTAACTTTACAAGGAAATTGCAAGTAACATTTACTTTATTAGCTAATATTAGCTTTTACTTTTATATTTTTAGATTTTTTTTAGTTTAATTTTTAGTAATTTCGTTACATGCTTTTATTATTATTTTATTTTTATTTATTTATTTGGAATATTGCTATTTAGGTTTAAATTATTTTAATTTAAATTTTTATTTATTTCCAGTTAACAATTTTAGTGCTTCAACTTATTTCAGTTAGTTGCTAAGGCAACATTTCTCATTTTCATTTAGTTTAATAAACTAAAATTTTCGTTTGGTTTAATAATATACAATATTTATATTGCATATTATTTCAGCCTTATTTCAGTTAACAGTAATGTTTTAATATTTTTAGTTTTAGTTAATGATATTACTCTGAATTGAAATAGTATTTTCTTGAAAACACATACTCTAATGAACTTTGTTATATTTATAATTTTGAAGAAGTTTGAAGAAGTGCGTATTAGTTTGGTCCAGATTAAGCTGTTCAGTCGTTTACTGTCCTTAGATCAATGTGGTAGATGCAAATGGTTCTTGAAATTTTAAAACTGTGTAATGTTTGCCCGCAGTAGAATTAATCATCCTTTCAGATTAGCATTAGCGTTGATGCTGCCTTCGAGTCATGTCAGAATGATCATATTTACGAGATGAACGCCACCACAGTGTCATAATTACTAGCAGGAGACTAGGGAATCTCTTTGAGCCTTGACTTTACAAGTCAAATCCTGAAAGCTAATTGGTTTTAGCCAAATTGATAAGAATAGTGATAAAACTGTAATCAATCTTCGTCATACTTCGTTTGTAATAACATAGATATATGGAGTTAAATTATATAAAAAAGGTTTTACATCTTATCGTCCTCATGTCTATTTTGATTCGCAACCGAATGACTCTTATGAATTGATTCATTTTTTTAATGAATCAATCAGTTTAGGTACTCAAGGCTTACTATTTAATATTAATATTTAATTATTGATTCATTTTAAACAATATTATTAAATGCTAATTTTATTGTGTGTCCTTCATCTGCTGCCCCTCCATCCGTTCCCGGAGAGCCGGATTGCTGACGCCAGTCTTAATGTGCGCTGATGACTCGTTTAATGGACTGTCTGCCTGTAACCTATAGTTGTGTTTTTCCTGCACTAAGCTCTTAAGACGCATTCCCTCACTCCTTACCCATATTCCCAGGATGGTCGGTTCATCCGTGCCGGCATACTTGGCCTCACACATAGGCTTTAGCATTTGGCCTGGATGAGTAGAAAGCTTTTGTTTTTTCCTTAGCAAATTCTTGCATGTTGCTTTTTGGAAGGGATGGATCCCCTCCCAAAAACGTGATAAATAATAATTAATAATGGTTAGTTTTTCAAAAAATGTCTTGTATATTTTTCTTTCAATTCTATTAATAAAATAATAATAATAAAAATACATTTTATTTATATTCATTCATATATGTAAAATATAATACTATAGTAATTACATTAATAATAATATTTTTTTATTCATATTTTCTTTATGAATTAATATTTTCTTCCTTTTTAATTAGTTCTTTAAAAATAAATATTTTCATGTTTGTAGTCATATTTTTCATTATGCAAATTAATGTAATTATATTAATTATACGAATTTCATATTTTTCCAATTATATTATATATAATTTTCATTACAAATATAATAATAATAAACATTTTTAATGCTTTTTGATAATATTTTTAAAAAAAATATATATTATATTATTTTACATTAATAATTACATATTTTTCAATCATTTTTCTTTAAAAATGTAAATGTAAATATATTATTATTTAATATAATAAATATTTAGATGTTTGTAATCATATTTCTTTTTAAGAAAATATAATTTTATTAACTATAAAAATATATTTTTATTTAATTAATTATTATATAAATTGTTGTTCATATTAATAATAATTATATTAATAAATAATATAATTATATTATTATCATTAAAATAATAATACATTTTGAAATATTTTTCTTTAAGAAAATTGAAATACTATAATTATATTGATTATAATTATTATATTAAATATAATATTAAATAATAATAATCATCCTTTTTTACAATCATGTTTTTCTTTTTAAAACATTAGGCACATTTTATCCAAATATTCTCAATAATGTAATGTAAAAACAATACCATTCTCTGTATTCTAATATGGAAAAAAAGTATTGTTGTATTAGTATTTGATGTGTTTAGCATTTGGCCTAGATGAGTAGCAAGGGTTCGTTTCTCCTTAGTAAATTCTAGTGTGTTGCTACTGGGAATTGTGAAGAGACACAGAAAGGCCGTGTGAAAGCGTGAAGGATGGAGAATCGATGGTGTAGGTGAGGCTGTGGGAAACACACACACCCGTTCACCTCCTGTCTAATTACCTCACGGACGAGAGGCCACCGGAGCCGCTGCCGCTTTAAGTGCGATTCATGTTTTGATTAGTTTAATCCAGCTAGAGAAAAGCAGCTCCCCGGTGACCCTGAACACTGGAGGACCTCTGCGTTGTTATCAGATCATCGCGCTCTTCCTGACGCTTTCCTCTTTCAAGCGCTCTTTTAATGAATCCCCTCAGAGATGCTATCGTGCCGAACGCTAGGAGCTAACATCGCTCTTGACTGAATCTCCAATCCTTCGAACGTGTTCACTTTTATTTATCAGCTGCTATGGAGGTCAGGACTGAGAGATGGTGTATGTTATCGCCAGCGAATAAGTAGTCTCAGCCTCAGACGTCACGCCCATGGACCGTTGGCTGAACATCTGATGCATATGGCACACTTAACTGGAAACACTTCAGGATTTTCAAAGTCGTCATCTGGTTGGTTGAATTCTACAGGATGTCCAGGAGATGTGTGTGTTGTGTTCTTTAGCGGTCCACCTGGAAACAAATGCTGTGAAGCCAAACCCCCTCGTGGAAAAAGAACGGCGTCATGTTTACAACTGTGACAACGAGCGCTTATCAGGATCAAATAAACGCTGGATTTTCAAAAGTATGTAAAGTTTGCAGCTCTATTGTTGCGGTAAACTTGCACAACATTCTTCAATGAATAATTTATTAGATGCACACCAGTCTGTTATTGTAGGGACATCGGCTTTACATTTCACGCCCCTAAACATGACGCAGAACAAAACGAACTGTGATTGGTTGCGTTACATGTCAGTTAAACGTCCTCTTGGGCGGTCCTTGGCCAATGAAAGCTGCGATAGAGTCCAGACCTTCTGCCGTCAGAACAAGGTCTGGCTACACAAGACTAGCGAATAATAGGAGAAATAGACTAGGATGAGCCTCTTACACTAATACGTCAAAATTAGCATGTGCGTTGTGTTAAATAAGAAGTAACGAAAATTAACCACGGTTTTATTAAAGTAAAACCATGGTTTTTTTTGGCATATTGATTACCGTTGGCATAACCACACATAGTTATGTTAACGCATAGTTAACATAGTTAAACTATGGTTTTTGAAACAAAACCATGGTTAATTTACGGTTATGGAATAACTACAATAACTATGGTTTTCTGCCTTTTCGTATTATTGTGTGTGTGTGTGTGTGTGTGTATATATATATATATATATATATATATATATTAAATGCAGCAATGAGACATTCATTATTGTTCATGTAGTAATAATATTAATAATAAAAAATTTAAAAATCTCAGTAATAAGAATTGTGTTAACAATAATGAAAATAAAAATGGAACAAAAATTAAATGGTAATATTATTATTATTTATCAGTAATATTAATAATAATAAAACATTTAACAAATTTATAAATATATAAATTTATATATAATAATGTAAAAAATCTTAACGAGAATCATGTGTTGCCAATAATGAAAAAAATAAAATAAAATCTAGTTGCATTACAGTCATCAGAGTTTTGGAGATAAAATGATTTAATTGTCATGAAACTCTCACAGTGTAAAAAAAAAAGTCTCTTTTTCTTCATTCAAAATGTAGTTGACTTCTTTGTCCTGTAGATTAGTGTGTGAAGTGTGTGCTGGCCAGGTTTCTGACAGATATCTTGCTCCATTTCTCTTTGCGACTGACTGCCTTGTAGTAGGAGACTCATTCTCAGTCGCTTTGTAGTTGGGCCTCAACAAGCCGTCACACACGATCAGAGAGAAAACACTCAGCCTTCATACTTTGAACCGACGCAAAACCCAGTCCTCTTCAAGTTGTCCTACTTTTGGATTCGGCCGCGCTGCTTTGTTCAGTCGGAGAGCTCTTTCTGAAGCAGCGAGTCGCGTAAGTAATGGCTCTATTTGTTTGCTGTCTGGGCTGTATATTTTCATAATGGGAGCTGAGAGGAATCTGGCAATAAAATGGCGTATAAATCAATTAGAGCTGAGGTAGATTCATATCTGGCTTCTCCTCCGTCTGAGGCTGAAGTAACTATTGCCATTACTCACACAGAGTCGAGCTGCTGATTACATCGAGACCGCGCTGCTTCCAGTTACTCCGGGCACCTTGCTAAATGGGCTTAAATTTTTAATTTCCACAGGAACAAAGATCACATCTAAGGAGGAGGATAGCATGGCGGTAATTTATTTAAGGAGCGATGAGTTATTTCGGTAGGTGCCAGGTGAACTGGGAGGAAAACGGAACGTCCTGAGTGACTATGGGATATTGAGTTGATCGAGATCTAGATCAGTGCTTCTCAACTGGTTTCACTTTACCATCACATCAAATGGCCCAGCTGAACCAGAAAACATCCAAAATTACCTTAAAATCAGACTTAAAAGCCGTCAAATAGTTCTAGACTCAATTTTTAAAGAAACTTTTTGTGCAATTATTCACACACTTATTGTGAAATTAAGCATACACCATTTATCTTGTTTAACATGTTTATTTTGTCATCATTTGCTATATCCAGCAAAGTAAATACTGAAGGGTGATTCACACAAAATTCACATTTTCTGCAAGCTTTTTTCAAGGTAAATTTAGGTGTCTTTTTCAAAAACAGACACTTTAGTAACCAAATAATGCAATGAGTCCATATAATTCATACATTTATGCGTACCAAAGTACCCATGAGAAAAAAAATACAGAAAAAAACTTTTAAAAAAAATCAGTGTTCAGTGCAACAGCAAAGAGCTTGTTTACAGTTTAGACAAGTCAAATTGTGATACCGAACAGAACCACATGGAGATGCCAAAAGCAACCACCTAAACCAACCACCTTGACCTGACTGCATATACTACAGTAAACGGATCCATTCACAATTACTAAACACAGCAACACACACACGACAGATAAAAACACTATCCTGAATGTGTGTGGAAACCACCTGAATGTATTGAAATGTGTCTGTGCATAAACACAACGTGCGATTAGTGCATTGAGAGCGCACACACATGGTTTGTTTGCACATCAATAATAACGGACTCATGTGTGCTTACTGTACGACTCCTGTACGTCACCGCAGACATCTTTGCCTTGATTACAATCCGCATTCAACAAAACTTTACTAGCGAGACGCTGGTTTGTTTTATCTAGCCGAGAAACATAGTTTGTGTATCATCTGGCCAACGGTGGGATGTTTTGATGTTCAGTCTGTATTTCACACAAGGCTCGCGTGCTTCAGAAACAATCACAGATTATGACAGAGCTTGTGTTTTAAAGCGAAACACACACTGGAATTAATAATTCACTGAAAACGCAATGTGAGTCTATTCTCTCTGCTATTTCTGATCAAATAAGCCTGGTTTTCTTTACATTAGCTCTGTTTTTGATTGATTATTTGAATGAATTCACTTACTGGATAACTGAAAACTTTCCCTGAGTTTAGCGACTTAAAATTATCTGATTGCAAACAGAGAAGCGAAATCGGATTAGAATAGAAAATTTCACCTACCAGGGTTACAGGTGTTTGCGTCATTGTAGATGCTCAGTTTGATAAACTCACGATTTCTAAGATCATATAACTGTGTGGTGTAAATTACGTTAATGACGCAATTTCACGTCATTATTTTGCGTTAATCGGATGCATTAACGCATTACCGTTGACATTTATGGTGGTGTTTATTGTGCTGCCTTAAAGATATGCCTAAAATTTAGATGTGCTACAGTCTTTCTCTTCTGGGAAATATTGCAGACAATATTTTTGTCCAATCAGATTATCTGGATTGAGAGCGACACTTTTGTAAATATAGCTAATGTATAAACAAAAGCAGAAGTATGAATAGAGTTTTATTGGACGCACGACCTTTGCCTTCAGCAGCAAAAGATACAGGAAGCATTTTTCTGCTCTTTTGAAGGCCGTTTATTTTATTTCACGATTATAAAGTTAGCCACATACAGTGTTGGGGGTAACGCATTACAAGTAATGCAAGTTACATAATCAGATTACTTTTTTCAAGTAACTAGTAACATTACTTCTAAATTTACAACAAAATATCTTGAGTTACTTTTTCAAATAAGTAACTAGTAAAGTAACGCATTACTTTTAAATTTACAACAAAATATCAACATAATATATATATGTTGTGTGCGCTGTGTGAACATGATGCTTATTCTAGACTAGTTCTAGACTAAATGTGAGCATACATTTACTCATTTACTCATTACTTTCATTTCCTTCAGCCTGAGGCCTAATCATTTCACTTTTGGTGTGAAAGCGCCTTTACATTCGCCAAAAATAGAACATTTTTATTGTTATAAAAACAAACAAACAGTCCAGATGAGAAAAAGTAACGCAAAAGTAACGTAATGCATTACTTTCCAAAAAAAGTAACTAAGTAATGCAATCATTAGTAGGGAGTAGCGCAATATTGTAATGCATTACTTTTAAAAGTAACTTTCCCCAACACTTGCCGCATATCCTTATTAGCATTCAGCATCGTTTTCCCTCCATTTTCCCTAAAAAAGTCAGTTCTGATTGGTTCATAACCTGCTAGTTGAGATCCACTGGTCTTGAGAATCAATCTGTGTACCTCCTGACTGAGTACATTTCTTTCAGAGAAAGGTAGACGCCTTTAACAACGCACCCCGCTCCTCTTTCGCCGTGTTATTTGCCTTGACAATCTCCTCGAAAATGATCTGATATAGTGTCGTGCCCTGTGAGCGGGAAAGAGTGTGCGAGAGCCGCTTCAGAATGTCAATGCCTCGCACGCCGCAGTAAACTACTTCAGGCCTTTTCATTTGGTTAAAAGCCTCCGGATCCCCTCGAAATCACAACCGCCGTTCCCTCTTCCAGAGATAATGCAGATGTTGTCATTGCAATCATCATTATAAGCGCTTTTTTGGCTCCTGCGTGCATGAGCGGCAGGGGTTATTTACAGGGTCGTAGTATTTTTATTAATTCGCCATCAAAGCCGCTATTTATCTGCAGACGGGATGGGGGTGCGGCGGTATCATACGGCTCATTTCTAATGAGTGCGGATTAACGTGGATGATCCGGCTCTGGTCCGGCGTTCCCGAGGTCAAAGGCAGGCTGGAATTCCGTGGCACAAATCCTGAGGCAAGTATGATCTAGTATTAATAAACTAAATGATTTTTCTATAGCACCCCCTCTGCTAGTGCGGGATAAACACAGATTATATATTCATAAGAAAGCTTTGATTAATTTCATGCTGACATGTTAATAATGTGAAGTGTGTGCAGACTTATAAACTCTCTTCAAATGCATTTTCCCTCAATATCTTGTTTAGTAGCAGTGGATTTTGTATAATTTCCACCATAGTGTCAATTCAACCATGTCTCTCAACTTTTATTTGTCTTGCTAAGGTTTATTTCATTACTAGCATCCTAAATACACACAGTTTTTAAACATCGTATTTTCACAGTTTTTGCACAATTTGGCTAAATTACAGCTTGATTGGAAATGATGTGCAGTTGTTGTAAGTAAATGTTGGTTTAAGTTTTATAATTAAGTCTTGTTAGTTTTACTAAAAAAGTAACATCACAATATTCCTCATTTAAATAATTCCCACCCAAAATAAAGGGGCGGGGCCTGGTTGAATTAGTTGTAGTTGTAGTGTGTTGAAACTGGCGGTTATGGTAAGGGGCGGGACATTTCCCAAACACCAATCACAACACACTCCTCCAGCCGACCTATCAGAGCACATTGTGCTTTTCAGAAGGAGGGGCTTCATAGAGACAGGAAGTAAACAGAGCGTTACTGACAGACTGGGAAGAGAGGAGCTGCAACAATGGAGAATATGAGGAAAATAATGTTCTAGTAGAGCCCAAAAACAACATCAAGACTTTATAAAAGAGCATAATATGGTCTCTTTAATCAAACACCCAGAAAAACGAGATGTCATCCATGTGCTCAGAAAACAGCACGAGCGCCGCTGAAAAGCTTTCCAGGGTTGCAGAACATGAGCGATGAGGCTTTTGGTCGGCCGGCCGGCTGTAAACAGGTGTGGGCTGACTGATTTATCGTAATTAATCCGATGTGTCCGTTCCTCCGGCTGGGACGCATCTGCGACAGAGCGCCGTTCCCAGTGTCACAATGTCAGCGAAGGGCAATGAGATTACTTTGATTAAACAACTCAAAACAATTAATTTATTTTCAGGATTCCAGAGTTTTAGAGCTCCATGATGATCATTACGCCGCTCTTAAGATCTGCTCATTTGGACTGGCGTTATTGAGCGCACAGCTGTCTGATGCAGCGAAGCCTCTGTCCCGTCCAGATTGGCCCAGATCAACAGCAACTGCAACAAGAACAGCGCCTCTTTTCATTTGGCAGGCTGCGCAGTAATTATTATTTTTTGCGGTTATGGAAAAGCTGGCTATTTTTAAAGGATAGCAGTGGCACTTATCTGTCCAAAACAGGCCCACTAATAAAACTTGAGTCGGAATAGCTTGAGATGGAGAGATATATTCCCGGAGAAAACGAGACTGGAGGGAGTGAATCTGTCAAATGTCACAGTTTTTAAACGCTAGAGTTCACAAGAACATGTCATATTTCACTCTAAATTGCTTTTAATCATTTTGAAGTAATGTAAATGTTACTTTTTATTATAATAATAATAACATTAATAATTAAATATATATGTCATATTGGTGTTTTATATTAATTGTAATCATTTTAATATTTAACATTAATATGTTAATACAAATTATTTAATATTGCTATACTGTATTACTATTACTACTACCACTACTACTACTAAATATATTTAAATATTTAGTGTGTACAAAATTAATTGATAACAAATATTAATTTATTTATTATATTTATTAATATATATTTTAGTTAGTTTAGTTAAATTAATAATAATAATAATAAAATTACATATATGTATTATATTAATGTGTTATATATTCATTGTAATAATTGTAATATTTTATATTAATAATACATTGTTGAATATTAATATATTAGATTAATTCATATTTTTAAATATTTAGTGTGTACTTAAACAAATATTAATTGATGATAAATATTTATTAATTTATTTTAGTTAGTTAGTGGCTAAATTAGCCTAATAACAATAATAATAATAATTACATGTATGAATTATATTATTTTTTTATATATATTAAATGTAATCATTTTAATATTTAATATTAATATATTAATAATACATTATTTAATATTAATATATTATATTAACATTTAAATATTTAGTATGTACTTTAACAAAATTAATTAATTTATTTTTTATTTGTTATTTAGGTAGTGTAATAATAATAATGATAATAATTACATATGAATTATATTAATGTGCAATATATAAAGTGTAATAATTGTAATCTTTATTACAATATATTAATATTAAATTATTTAATATAAATATATTATATTAATATATTTAAATATGTAGTATGTACTTTATCAAAATTAAATTAACATTTATTTATTTATTTATTTAGTGGTTAATTGACAACATAAATAGTAATAATAATAATAATAATTTCATATGCATTATATTAATATGTTATGTAGGAATAATAATAGTGATATTTATAATATTTAATATATTATTAATACATTTAATATTATTATATTGATATATTTAATATTTTAACTAAAATATTTAACAAAAATGTTTAGTATTGAGTGGTTAAGTTGACCTTGCTCTCAGAGTTCTCAGCTGTCTGATTTTAATATCAACTTTATCTCAGATGTTTCTCCTAGAATTTAAAGATTAAGAGTCAATAGTCGTACGATGTAGAAGTAGCTCAGATCGTCTGATGAGAAATGATCATACTGAGATTGAGATCTCTTCTGAGATCCGTGTGGAGTCAGACTTCAGCAGACGTCTTCACATCAGTGCTGAGAAACAATAGAGATATGATCGAGATCTCGTGTGTGAATTTTCCCCAGTTATATTAGCAGGAGCTCCAGTATCCGGACGGCATCAAGGAAGCGTTCCCAGGAGCGCAGATGAAAAAACACTAGCCATAAGTTTTCCCTGACTTTGGTGCGCGATCTATTTATCCGCTAACTGAATCAATTTGCTCTTCATTGTGCCGTGACCTCTGGGGCTCGAGCTCGATGCGCCGCCACAACACTCAATGTCAGCCGTGCTCCTACTGCAGATCCGTGTTCACTGATGGGAACTGGGAACGCTGGAATCACACCGTCACAATCACAGATGACAATGCCTCTATACATAACTGTTCTTTAAAACTGATAGATGAACCAATAAACATTGATTTTGCATTGATATTTTTGCATTGAAATACTCTACAAGAATTTATTAAAAAATAAAACAATCTCAGTGTGTTTTAAGAATACTTTTATAATGCATCATGTAGAGTGTTCAGGTGAAGCGCTGCTGAATTTGATTGATTTGTTTAATTCTAATCTAATGAAGAATCAGTGTGTGAAGCTGCTTCTCTCTCTTCTCTCTCTTCTGTGCTTGTGAAAGTCTGAGCGCTCTTTCTGCGTCCCGATGAAGCCTTTTGCACGCTGTTTTTCATCACGCTTCCACCATCTCCCAATTTACCCTGCACCATGATGCTCCACCATCTGTCGCTGCGCTGACCGGCGCCCGTGCCAGAGCGTCCTGAGAAAACCAGCTACATTCAGACTCTTGTTAGTGTGCGCTCAAGTGCACGACCCGTTCCAATCGCGAGCGAGCGGTTCGATTCATCACAGACCCTCTCTTAACATTGAGGCTAATGTACTGTCACGTCCCCTGGCGGGCTAGCGCTAACGTTAGCTCACATCTATGCTATATTCAGCCTGATTAATGAAGCATCTGACGGAGGGAGTGTCTGCAGTGAGGGAGCGGTAGTGCGCCAGCGTGTGGGCGCTGAATAAATGTCGTACATTAAACAAATTCCCGCTCTCTTTGGCAGCGAAAGCTGAGAGGGCGTCACGCGCCCTTCCCTCCCTGCCCCGGGGCCTTCTGGGACTTCTCTCAGCACTCAGCGGTTATGATTGGGTAGTCTCGAATTAAAGCGTCCCGTCAGGACGAGGAATCATGTCCGCCTGCTGGCTGGCCGGTTGTCGTGGAAACCGTGTCCCCAGAGGAGGCTGAGGCTTGTCTACGGGCAGGGAGAGGGATGAGCAGAGAGATAAAGTGAGGAATAAAACTCGCTTCTGACAGCACAACAAGAGCATAAAACCTTTTAAATGGCGAGGAAGCGATAAACTAGCCAAAGTGGTGTTTCGCTGGACATTTAAAAAATGAGGAGACTTGATTTGGTGTGTTTTTGCGTTGTAAAATGTATCTGCAAGTCATAATACGACATAATGCATTGCATCGCAACAGGAACTCAAAATGTTGTCTTAGCGATAAACTAGCGAAAGTGAACATTTACAATTCAAGGATGCTTTTTGTGTTGTAAAATGTGCCTGTATTCATAATATGGCACAAGTATGCAGTGCATCGCAACAGGACCTCAAAGTCCCGTTACTGTTTTGTTCGCAATAAACTAGCGAAAGTGGCGTTTTGTTGAACGTTTAAAAGGCGAGGACACTCGATTTTGTGTGTTTTTGTGTAGTAAAATGTGTCTGCATTCATAATACGATACAACAAGTATGCATTGCAATAGGAACTCAAAATGTTGTCTTTGCGATAGAGTAGCGAAAATGGCATTTCGTTACACATTTACAATGCGAGGATGCTTGATTTTTTGTTATTTCATAGTAAAATGTATCTGCAAGTCATAATGCAACATAATGCATTGCATCGCAACAGAAGCTGTTGTCTTTGCGATAAAGTAGCAAAAGTGGCTTTTCGTTAGATATTTACAAAGTGAAGATGCTTGATTTTTTTATTTTTTTGTAAAATGTGCCTGCATTTGTAAAACGACACAAGAAGTATGCATTGCATCGTAACAGGAGCTCAAAGTCCCGTTACTGTTTTGTTCGCAATAAACTAGCGAAAATGGCATTTTGATGAACGTTTAAAAGGCGAGGACGCTCAATTTTGTGTTTTTGTGTAGTAAAATGTGCCTGTATTCATAACACAACACAAGTATGCATTGCATCGCAACAGGAACTGAAAATGTTGTCTTTGCGATAAACTAGTGAAAGTCGTTAAACATTTACAAAGTAAGGACGTTTGATTTTGTGTGTTTTTGTGTTGTTGTTGTGTCGTATTACGAATACAGGCACATTTTACAAGTATACATTGCATTTTTTTGCGATAAACTAGCGAATGTTGCATTCTGTTGAACATTTAAAAAGCGAGGAGACTTGATTTGGTGTGTTGTTGCATTTCAAAATCTGTCTGCAATTTATAATACAACACAAGTAAGCGTTCCATCGCAACATGTACTCAAAATCTGTTGTGTTCATGATAAATTAATAAAAATGGCATTTCGTTAAACATTCGCAAAGTGAGGAAGCTTTATTTTGTCTTTGCGTTGTAAAATGTGTCTGCATTCATAGTACTACACAAGAAGTATGCGTTGCATACGGGAGCTCAAAGTCCCGTTACTGTTGTGTTTGCGATAAACTAGCGAAAGTGGCGTTTTGTTGATCATTTCAAAGCAAGACTCTTGATTTTGAGGGTTTGTGTCTTCATTTATAATACGACACAAGTATGCATTGCATCGCAACAGTGAAAGTAGAGCTGCGATTCTGGATAAACTGAGAATTACGATTCAATCAGAGATTCTGAACAGACAACTAAACAAAATAACAAATAATTTACTAGAGGTTCTAACAAAATGCTAATTGCTGCAGTCTATTTTTAAATGTTTAATGTGAATGAATTATTTAAAAAAAGCGGTTTGAATGAATGATTCAATGACTCACTCATAAATACTTCACTTGCTTCATTACTGGATGAATCAGTGTTTTTGAACAAATCTCTTGAATGATTCAATGACAAATACATTTTTTAACAGTCACTTGTCGCCACCTACTGGTGTACTGATTGATACAATCGTTATTTGAAGCACCAAGTTACTTTCAAAAGGTGATTTGCTTTATTTTGATCTCTTCCGTAGACGTCAGTGTTTATATCCGAAATATAAACTTTTATCCCAGTACTTCTGTGAATTATTGTAACAAATAATGATACTGTGTGATTGAAAAGACTGTTTGTGAAGCTGTTTCATACCTGGACATGAAGCGAGGATGCTTGATTTTGTCTTTTATTGGGTTGTATCAGCAATAAACCAGCCAAAGTGACATAAGTTGTGATTTTCAGGCCTTCTCTTGAGCATTTCAATGATGATGAAGCTTGATTTGTGTGGTTTTGTGTCTGTAATTGATATCACAAGTGTTTATTGAGCTCAAAATCCTGTTACCGTTGTGTTAGCGATACAGCGGCGAAAGCAACGTTTTGGTGCGACGTTCAGGTCAAAAATGAGGCCTAAACATGCGCTATGCTAATACGTGAACTTCTAGCTGCACATTACCCACATGATCACAACTGGAAAATCTGGCAATGGTGAAAGAAGAAGCCACCCAAGGCTGCAAATCGATCGACTAGCGATCAGGGCGGCCATTCCCTCCAAATGGTCACTGTTGCATCTTCAGAAAGCTGCAGTTCTTCACCCTGAGCTCAGGAGGAAGCAGGTTCATTTGTCAGTCCTTTTCATTAGCTTTTCTCTTTCTTTCTCCTCTTTACTCAAGGTGCAACTGAGGCTGCAGAAGAAAACGCCACTAAAACCAGCCGAAGAATGAAGCAGAAGGAATATTAAAACAGCAGAGAGGTAAAAACCTTCATGAGATCAAACACCATCTGACCCTGTTAACTTTTGGTTATTGTAAAGAAAAATAAGCTTTTTTTAAAGTTGATTTATGGTTAATTTTGGTTCGACCAATGCTTATATATATATTTTAATAACATATTTTACATTTTTATTACAGTTTGATATTTATATGTTATATATTTATTATATTGCGTATTATATTTATATATGTACTTGAAATTGTATTTATGTATTAGTGCTGTCAAACAATTAATCGCAATTAATCGCTTTCAAAATAAAAGTTGTTTACATAATATACGTGTTTGTACTGTGTATTTGTATTGTGTATATATAAATACACAGACATGCATGTATATATTTAACAAAAATATATTATGTTTATATATAATATAAATATATATGCAATATATAATATATGCATGTAAATATTTCTTAAATATATACATGTATGTGTGTGTATTTATATATACATAATAAATATACACAGTACAAACACGTATATTATGTAAACAACTTTTATTTTGGATGAGATTAATCATTTGACAGCACTTTTTTCTGTCAATTTTATATATAGCAAATATTAGTTTTAAATTATATATTATATATTACGTTTAAAAATATGTATGTATTAAATGATTTAACAATTATTTTTATTATTATTATTATTTATATATAATTATATATAAATATTTACATGTATTTAATAACAATATATACATATAATATAATTTATACAGTAATGTATAATTTAATATATTTAAATTTTAAATATTATTTTTAAAACATTTATTTTTTTGAATAATATATACATATATTACATTTTTAGTTGCAATGTTATTTATATTTGTGTATTTATATATGTAATTGAAAATATTTGTTTAACATTACATATTGTATTATATATTACATTTATATATGTATGTATTTATTAATTAATAGACTAATTTATTTTATATATATAATATTTTAAGAGTAGTAATTTCTTTTGTGTGTGAAAAACTGTATTATTTTTCATATCACCTAGGCTGTCATCTGGCATGTGTGTTCATCAAGATAAACTGCTTTTTCTTGTCTGATGATTTAATGTATATTTATGAACGCTTTGAGGCCACATTTCTTCTTTTTCCTCCTTCCTTTCGTTCATTAAGGTAGTTCTTGGGAGCATCTGACACAAACCGCTGGTGGTATGAACATCAAACTCATTGCAGTGCCTGGTTTCTGTGTGTGGTTCCTCATTTGTTTCCGGCCTTCAGTGATGTGTTTCACACAGAGGTGCTCGAGTGTGTGCTGTTTGTTTGCTGTCGTTGAGCGTCTGTCACAGATACGAGGCTCTCGAGTCTGCGCCGCTATCAGAGGCCGAACGGGGCGCGTTTGCCCAGATTATTTGCGGTCGGCGCCTGTTTCTTCTCAACAAGTGGAGAGCAGAGAAGGTCGGCACATCTGGGCTCGTCGCTGCAGGCTATTTGTGAGCGAGAGCAATGCGATCGGCTGAATATTGCATGCCGTACCGCTGTAGAGCTGAGAGTCGGGTAATGCACATGCTCCACAAAGAGCTCATTTCTGCTTTATTACCCTCCACCATCTTCCCCTCGCCGCCGGTAAACAGCGTTTATCCGTATGCCTGCTCATTGAACACGAGAACCGCATCCGCTTGGGTCTTGTTTCTGTTGCTCTCTGCAATTAAACAAAGCCACTAATCTTTACTACACCCATTATATGGCTTCTCTCTGTCACGTCGACTCCGTCCTCCACCAATTATCAATGCTCTGGTTATTAATGGTGGTATTTAAAGTATTTAATGTAGGTGAAGCATTCAGAAGTGGGCTTTTATTTGGTTTATTAATCGTTTTATTAAATCTAGCAACATTTTGATTATTGCAGTGAGCGTTATGCCATTCTTCGGTGGTTCTCTGGTTCTTCGTGACTTTATTCGTAAGCGTTTTTGCAGTGAAGTGAGGTTGGCGGGCTGGAATGGGTGTGGATGTGCCGTGAGCTCTATTGATAACCCAGCTGAAGTGTGTCACAGGTCTGATCCGGGTCTGAATGCTGGAGATCTGCTGTGCCAGACTGAGTTAGAGCCGCTCGAGGGCACAGTGCATTGTGGGCAAATCCTGCAGGCGTGGGAGTCTCTGCCACACGGGGCCTGTTTGCTTTGGCCCTCCATTGTGTTCAAAGGACAGACTCTGTGTCACAAACACACCGACATCAGCTGAACAGAGGAGAGATGGACAGAGTGTGTTCGTGAATAGCTTCTAGATTACTGTTGGTGGAAATATACAATCAACCAACATTGTGGGATTTTGCAATAGATTTTGCAATTTAAAGGATTAGTTCACTTTAAAATAAAAAACTTTACTCACCCCTCAAGCCATCCTAGGTGTATATGACTTTCTTCTTTCAGATGAACACAATTCATATTTAATAAAGATATATATAACAAATTATAAAGTAAAATATCCAGCTTCCGCCAGACCGCCTTTCGTATTCAACATCGCGTCAGTTACACTTTCTTCGTAAGTTGAATTGGGAAGGCGTAGGACGTAGCGTAAGCATTTTGAACTGCGAGAGTTTTACACTTTCTTCATAAGTTGAATATGTTAGGCGGTCTGGCGGAAGCTAGATATTTTACTTCATAACTTGTTAAATATGGATATTTTACTTACACAAACACATCACGTCGCTTCAGAAGGATTTTATTAACCCCCTGGAGCTGTGTGGAGCACATATTTATGATAGATGGATGTGGATGGAGACACTTTCTTCAGCTCATACTCATTGGTATCGCTCACTGCCATTATAAAGCTTGGATGCGTCAGGATATTTATTAATATTTCTCAGATTGTGTTCATCAGAAAGAAGAAAGTCATATACACCTAGGATGGTTTGAGGGGGAGTAAATCTTGGGCTAATTTTCATTTTAATGTGAACTAATCCTTTAAGAAGCATGCATTCAGACATGAATTTTCATTATTAATTATATTTAATTATTATAAATAATACTATTAATTACTATGAATATTTGTTAGTGAGTATACTGTATAAAACATTGCTTGTTTTTTTTTGTTATTTATAACTATGTACATTTTGCTTCTTGTATTAATATTAATAATAACAATACCATATATATATATATATATATATTAATGTATTTGTATATAATAATAATAATAATAATTATTATAAATATTTGTTTTGTTTTGTTTCTATGTAAACATGCCTTTATTTTTTTACTTTTCTGAGACTATATACAGAATATATTTAAATACATTTTCCTGTTTATTGTTTTATATATATATATATATATATATATATATATAATTTTTATTATTATTTTATTATTATTACTATTTTTATTATTATTATTATCGTTAACATTTTTATCACTTATTATAAATTTTTGTTCATTAATACTGTGTAAAGGCCCATTCACACCAAGGACGATAAATATTACAATAAAGATATCCTTCTGAAAATCATTCTAAGTATAAAAGAATAGCTGAATCCACACCACAACAGTAATGATAACAACACAGAGAAACAAAATTGTTGGAATCACTTTCAGAAATATTTTCTTCCAGCTGATGAATTATAAAAACAACGACAGCCAATCAGAATCCATCCCGCTTTTAGATCTCGCAGACGACAAAACTGCAGCGCGCGCTTATATTAAACAGAACGATATCTTTATCGTTATAGTTATCTGTCATTGGTGTGAATGGGCCTTAAAGCCATATTTTTTTATATTCCTTTTTTGATGCTAGTATTAAACATTTTGACTGTATTTTGCTACAATATCTGCTTTGTTGAAGGTAAAGCACAGATATTGTAAGCTATATCACCTAGCCTGAAGTGTATCTAAGAGAGAGAGCCTTTACAGCCTGAGTGTTTGTATGAGACAAATCTTGTGATATGGGGTGTGTGTGTGTGTGTGTGTGTGTGTGTGCTGGAGCAGATATGTGCTGATGAGTTCCTCTCGGTGGCAGGCGGTGTGTTTGCACTGCAGTGCTGCGGTGTAGCGGCCCTCTGACCTGCTGGGTAAACAACCAGAGAGTCTCTGACTCCAAATAAGGCCAACACATCCACGGCACAGAGCAGAGGCAACCTGCCATCCTTTACAGCTCACCGAACACACATACACTCCCTCGCTCCTGAGTTCCCCTTTCTTTCCGTTACTGTCTTTCTGTAGCCTGACTTCTCTCCTCACATGATTTATTAAATGGAAATCCTGCCATGATTTACTCGCCCTCATGTTGTTCCAAACCTATATGTCATTCTTTCTTCTGTAAAACACAAAATGAGATATTTAGCAGAACGTTCACGCTGCTTATTTCCAACAACATCATACAGTAATCAAGAGCAGTCAAATTCCAGAAAGAACAATAAAAGTGTGGTCCATATGACTTGTGCACTATATTTCAAGTTGTCTGATGTCACATTATCTGATAATCATATTTGTGTTCATTCAGATATTACACAGGAACATGCACCAGCGTTTGACACCAATGATGACTGATTACGCTAATTTGAATATGCAAATGAGATTTGAGAGCTGAGAGATTTTAATAATAAGATATTATATTTCATACTTTCAATAATAAATGATTTTGGTCTGTCCCTAAGCTCTTGTGTGAATATAGCACATGTGATGTAGACTAGTTTAATACTTTACATTTCTGTTCAGAAGTTGAACACAGTTTAATGCAGTCAGAGTATGAAAAAGAGGAAAAACAGTCTACTATTAATCTCCTTTTGTGTTCCTTGGAAGATAGAAACTCGTCTGGCTTTGAAGTGATGTGAGGTTGAGTATATTTTTGGGTAAACTATTTCTAAATCCATTCTCTTCCTCTACCTGACTTTCTTTTTCGCTCAGTCTCTTTGGCACCGTCTGAAATGCACTGCCTCAATGGTTCTACTCCTCATAATATGAATGTTGTTTGCTTTTTGCTTTTAGCTCTGAAAAATGCTTTTGCCTTTGAGTCCTTTAAGAGTCTTTCTGCTGTTATCCTACTGAGCACCGGACCGCAGGCAGCCTGTGGCATCAGCGAGTGTCAAATTTCACATTTTTTGGACACGCCCCCCTGTTCCACTGACCGTTAACTGCAGTACAACTCTAGTCATTTTAGCATTTGAACCTGCTCTCCCTGTGAGGGAAGAATGACCTCACCTTTGCATCTTTTGAAAAACAGTCATATTCTTCTTCGTTCAAAAGCGACAAGACAGTCACTTTAATATTTATGATACCGATCACAATGACCTCTCCTTTCACTGTGAATATATAGACCCCTTTGTGTGTGTGTGTGTGTGTGTGTGTGTGTGTGTGTGTGTGTGTGTGTGTGTGTGTGCAGAATGTCTGTAATGAATTCATAATCTCTGCAGTGGGTCTTTGTAGATTCCTATCAGGCAGCAGATAAGACAGTGCAGTTGCACTCTAATAGCTGTCAGTCTGCTTTCCTTCCTGGCTATGGATCAGTTCACTTTCAGTAGACAAATACACACATATATACACACTCACACACGAGGGGTTGTGTATACAGAAGCATGTTCTTCGCACAGTAGGTCTAAAGATAAAAGCTGATGCATTTTCTGTCGATGGAGAAACTGCATTTCTGTTGCTCTATGAAAGGAGGTCCCCCAAGGCTCTGTACGAGGCCCCCTACAATTGATGTGTTTTCCCCCCAAAACTTGGCGAGCGGGGGCCTCCATCGTTTTTCTCCACTGTCAAACACGCCCAAAGTTTTGAAAGCACCTCAGAAAGGCAAGTTTTTTGAAAGCAGCTTCAAAGTTCAGCATTCCCATGCCTCCGAAATACAGTCATTAAATACACTGCAATCGTATGTGCCCTGAAGCTACTGTACTTATGGAAGCTATTAAAATGAGTGTGACACTAAACAGTGCTTTGTGAGTTAATGTTGTTTGTTTATCAGCTTCACATACGCTAAATTCGATTAAGCTTTGTGTGCTGCTTTGCTTGGTTGCTGAAAACAGTTATTCAAGTGTTTATCTTTTGAAAAATATCATATTGTAGTTATACTCAAGCTATATTTAGCAGATCCTTCTCTAATTACTTAGTTCTAAATTTTGACCTATATTACCCTAATTATGTATCTAACTACATTTTGGATCTAAAAGAAAAATAAGTTGCGCAATAACAATCTAAAAATAGTAATTGGCTGCTTTATCTAGTTGTACACTACATTCCTAACCCACACACTGAAATAGCAAAGAGGCAAACATTTCCAGTATACAATGCTCATTATGGTCTTATGGATTGGCTATGTCGAGTGGTAAGTGATCTTTATCATTTCCCCCAGCGTCCTCAGATGCCTCTTCAGCCCGCTGAAATTTACCATGCTAAGCTTTCCACCACCTAGAGAACGTGGGACGCGCTGTAGCATTCGATTTATAAGCCTGATTAAACTAGGCAAGGGTGAGTAAGAAACATGAGGGAAATCAACATAAAATCACATCATGCTTTACGTGGCGTTCCCGCTGATTGGGTTCTCGGCCCTTTATGATGGCACAGATCACTGCGGCCCTTAAATAACGAGAAAAATGCGTGTAAACAATACTCCAGGGCTTCTATGTAAAGGATGAGTTATTGTACTAGGCCTTTGTTCATTGTTTGGTGCTGTAAGAGGCGCAAGCCTTTAACTTGCGCTGTGTCAACACAGTATGTATTGTGAATGTTCCTGATAAACATCCAGTGATGTATTTTTTCAGTAGCTTCTTGGCCCAAAACACAGAGCTGTATTTGAAATTCATCTTTATTTGAATGCTCTGCACATAACAGTACCCTTGGTTTTTTCAGATGTAAATCATTTAGGGTTCCCAGTTTTCCTTAAATCATAAAATGTTTCTCAATGGGAAGAAGATAATTATTCATCAGTTTTAATCTCTTCCTTACGGACTATAGTATAGAAATAAGTGGATTGTTTATCTGTTGGGTAAAAAGTAAGTCTGATTTCTTTCAACAGTTTTAATGTAGTTAAAACTATAATAGTTATTATAGTTTCTAAACGTGTTTAGGATAACACCGTTTGTTTTATAGAGACGTGTATAATTATAGTAATCTAAACGGCATCCATGGTTTAGCTGTAGTTATTTTCTCCAAATCAGTTCAACTCTGGTTACTATGCAAGAACATTCTTTTCATATGGGGCAAATATGTACGCTTGTAAAACAAATTGGTTATTATAAAGAAAATCCGTTTAGAGTCAGTTTATTCCCTCCCGACTTCTTATTTTGGAGGTGGGATGGTTTTAGTGAGGGTTTCAAATGACAGATAGCTCATCTGTGCGCGCTCATTCACTGCACAGCGGTGACGTGAGCGCGCAGAGGCCTCCCCCCGCCTGCTCCGCTGTTTTGGGGAGGGTGAGCGGGAGAAAAGGGGGGCAAAAGAAACCCCCACCAAACTGCCCCTACCCCCAGCCGAAGTCCGGGACCTGAAAGAAAAGAATCTGATCCAGCTCTGGGACGCGGTGGACCGACAATCGACCGACATTTAAAGCTCTTTTTAAAGCGCGTGAAGAGTTTCGTGCGCTCTTGGAGAGTTTGCGCACGGACGCCGTCGACATGGTGCGGATAACTGTTTTCTCCCGTTGAAAACTTCGCGTATCCAAGGAGTTATTTGGACAAACATCTCTGTTTTACATGGATGCAACATAGGACGCTTTTAAAAGGAATTATATGGTCGTACCGCATCTGCATCGATCCGAACTAAACTTATTTGGACCTGTGTGGAACTACTGTGAGTAAACATGATTTTCTATAGTCATTTAATCCGTAAAATCATCCATGTATACTTTTCGCAATTTTTTTTACACAGTTTCTAATCATTAAATATAATTACTTAGAGATTTTATTGATAAAATACTTGATTTCGTTGCCTATCACTTTGTGTATAACGAAATGTGTTGTTTTTATGCATTATGTGGAGGTTTGGGAACATAATTTGTAGTAATTGAGTCTAACGGTTTTGACATGGCTTGTTAGGCTGTTTTATACCCTTCATGTTCTGTTTGAGACCCCCAGTACCCTTTCAATAGCTTCAGCATGACTTTTCCACTTCGAGGACTGATTATAAACAAATTTCATTGTATATTTTTCATGGAGGACTTTTGAAATGTTGCATTATTTCTGTTTGGACTCTCTGAGACTCCAAGTATAAAAATATGAAATACATGCAATGAAATCTACATCATAGCTGTTCACTTTTGTCAGTTTAGACTTATATTATGGGCTTTTGGTTTGGTTAAACGAATGCATTTTATATGACTTAATTTTGTAAAATGACTACCAATGAGATTTTGAACATAAAGACAGTAAAGTCAATCTCTGACAGTGAGGAATATTGGAAAGTAACTTTCTGGAGGTTTAAAGTAATAGCCACATTGACATCAGCTGCTAATGTGGAAATGTGGAGTAGAAAATAATATATTACACATTTTTTTTGGAGATTGTGCATTTTGGTTTTGAATAGGAAGCATGAGAAAGTAATTATTGCAGATAATGTTCACTCTATTCATCAAGAGTTGTTCTTGCAAAACTATTATGTTGAGGATTTTTGGCTGTAGTTTCCTGGCAGCTTAATACTTTTCTGTAAGTTATGCTCTTTTTCAGCCAAGTTGTGCCATGGCCTACAGACTACAGAGGTTGAATGTTTATTTTCTTTTGAAACGGTACCTACGTTCATACAGTAAAGGTTTTGGCGAGACTGGATGAAAGCATAGTGCGGGTATTGTCTTGATTCATTTAGTCACAGATAATGCGAACCTCATTAATCACTGTAATGTGACTTCAGAGGCCCCGTATCAGAATGAGTCTGGACTGAAGTGCTCTGGTTTTGCTTTGGAGAAAAGTTTGGCCCTAACAGTTTGCTTTGATCTAAAAGAAATTTAGATTTAGACTTTGTTGACGTCTCATCCAATAACTTTGATGGCAAAGATCTACTCTAGGAACACCTCGAAAAGGACGGCCATCATTGATCCTTTCATGAAATGCGTACCAGCTTATTTTTGAGCATTAATGGCAAAAACGTGTTTGTTTTTTGAGTCAAAAGCTTTGTTCTTCGTTGCAACTTGCAAACTCGCAAGTATGTTGTAGATTCTAAATGTCACGATAATTGGACAATTTATCACAGCTGATCACTGTCAGATCTTGAGAGATGTTAAGACAAATGCGTAGGAATGCAGCCAAACAGAAGCCGTTAGCCGTGACTGTGGTCTATAGACCTGTAGTTTGGCTCATTTGTCTTTTGTGGCTAAACAATAACACAAAAGAAATCAATGAAGTCGGGTTGTGTCAGAATGAAGAAATTTTTCAGAGGATGTAAAAACTTGGTTTGGCGAACTAACTTTGATTTCCCGTGTGCACTCTGTGTCACCTCTGGACGAAAAGTTAATTGAATTGAGCTGAGGATATGAGTTCTGGTGAAATGTCTTTTGTAAGGTGTCTTCCCCAAGGTTTTGAAATTCATTTCTGCGAAGTTATTCCTTCTGGTGTCGTTTTTTTTGTGTGTTTTCCTACACTTATCGCTGTAACCTTTTCCCCCCATTTTAAATAGGGATCAAAGGACAATGCCTCAGAGAGATTCTGGACACGCTATGCCAAAATAAATATTCTCCCGACTTTAGAGAGAAGAGAAGGGCAGTGCTCTTGCATTTGCGTGCATTACAGATTTAGCCTGCTGTTTACATGAGCTAGAGTAGCTAATCATGCTAAATATAAAATGTGTGTCGCGCTTTAATGACCGGCATCTCTTATTTCATTTTATTGAATTTAGTTTTCTTTTAGCATTACAGACCTTGTAAGGTGTCTTATATCACTTCCTAAAGTACATAAAGGGATGTTTGATAGAATAGTGTTGTGCGCAGCCTTGTATTCAATGGCGCCATAGTGCAGGAAATGCTAATGGAGTGGTAGAAATATCAAAACAACAATTATACAAAAAGCTCCCTCTCACAGTGGTTATTGTAACCCGTGTGTGCCAATGTGATCGTAGTCGTAGATAAAATTAGGCGAGTTTGTGTAACAGCGAGAGCAGTGCAATTATCAGCTTGGGTTTTGAATGGCAGATTCAGTGGTGGCGGTAATGGCAGCTGCGCTACAGCTCCTCACATTATCAGCAGAAAAGGGAGGGGAAGAGAGATGTTCGCCAGCGCCTAAGCTCTGCCAGCTAATTGTGTTTATTCCTCTTAATTTGTCCCGAGTGCTAAATCGGTGCTCTTCAGCTCACGGTGGGTGCAATTTGTCTGGTGGTTATAAAAGAACGAGTGCCTTGTCTTTGAAATGAGCTCTTCTGGTCTTAATGCGTCCGTTGCTTGTGTCCACACGCACGGTCGGGTTTTTCTGCCGCGGTTTTGCAGTCTTCCGCCACGACCTGAGGGACAATCGGTCAGGAATTATCCAGCACTTGTTGAGACGTGTTCCAGAGAAAATCGCAACATTGTCCGTGACAGGCCTTGTTGAAGATGAGGAATAGCCTCTACTGGTAAATTATATTAACTCTCTGGCCTATGTTGCCCATTCAGTCCAACAGGTTAGCACCGAATCCAAGATAAGACACCAAGCAACCTGCCCCTGCTGACGGGATTGATCCATCTCGCCCAAAGTTTAATTTCATCTCACGGTTGGCCAGTTGCCTACGTGACGCTGCAGGACTGATCGTCCAGTCTCTGGGTACTCAGTACTGCAGCGGTGCTGATAAAGCCAAAAGCTACTACCTTCTCCCCACACACCCTTGCAAGGCCTAAGCTTAAACCCCTCACCGCAAGACTGGATTTCAAACCAATGATATGCTCCGCTTGCTCTGATGCCGCTGTGATAATGCGTTCATTACGGTAGGAGGGCATTACATCCGCGTTATACCCTACCCCTCCCAACAGCCTCGATATGTTTAGCACATTCATTGAGGGCACTTGTTGTTTACCCCCACCATGACGATTTTTCTGCTTTCTGCTCTTTAAGTATGATGACCAGCTGGCACTCCAGGTTGACGGGCATCCCGCCCACCCCCGGGGCGTTCAGACAATAAAGATCTGTCATAAACACGCCCCACCTTGGCTTCGATCTGAGTTATGACCCCAATGAGGGTTGTGGAGACAGTCTCCACCCTGTTCTCCATGGCTGGAGGTCAAGATGCCATCTGTGATTGGTCTGCTTATTCTCCACTTTGGCTCGATAGTTTACAGACCCCAGTGAACCAGATTGAAGGGTTGGATCCTTATTTGATAGACTTGGAGTGCTTGTGACCTTTCTGTCGGGCGACTCCAAATGAGGAGCAAAGTCATTAAGGGGAACCAAAACAATAAAGACCACGAATCCAAGGTAGAGTCCTCTTGAATATCCCATTGGGCAAATTAAATGCTTCTAGTTTAAAATGGTTATGGCTTGGTGAGGCCTGGGGTGATTGAACTTGCTGGGGCGAAGACAGGGTGTTGGTTCGGCAGGTTTTGTTTGGGACCAAGTAGAGTTGAAGGGGTTTATAGTGACCCTATAGAAACCTCAGGGCCCAGTTAAGGGGACAGTTTTCAGGATGAGGGGCTTTTTCATGTGCTAAAAGCTGCTAATCCGCTGGCCTTTGTATGGGAGCAGAAATCTCGGGGCAAGATGGGAAAGCCATGGCTTTTTCAGAGCCCAGGCTTTTGTTGTCATTTCACCCAAATCAGGGGACATCTGTTAGGATCGGGGGTAGATTCCCAGCTGACGGTGGGGAACGGGGCTGGAGGAGGAGGAGGGAAGGACAAGATACGCTGGTGGGGATGGGAATGTTTGAGGGCTGATGGATGTGTGTAATTGTTTGTAATGCAAGCATGAAAACATGGGCCTCTGGGAGCCAGAGCCGCATTTGTATGTGTGTGGACAGAGGGGCCTTGTAGTTATGAAACGGTCAGTCAAGTGTAGATGGGGTTAAACACGAGTAAATACCTGCCTGTCAATGCAAGCCATGCTCCCTTAATTAGAAATGACAAAATGGTTTGACAGCGGAGAAACAGGGAGCGCTATAGCCTCTAACTAGCACAAATGTCAACATGTGATTAAGCTCTGTTGGAAACTCATTACGTTCCTGAAACCCAGATCTGTTTTTCAATAAAAATCGCATCTCTTTTTGTTCTAGTCAGTGCTGAATTAGTGTGTGATCTTACTCAAGTACATTTTTCCCATTTGCATGTGTGCGTTACGAGTATTATTGAATTCAAACACTTCCAATGTGGGTGAGTCTCACAAAAATGCATTTAACCCCAAAAATGGAATGGAAAAATTATTTAAAAATTTTTAAAATAATTTTTTAAGGTTTTGTGACCCTATTTGAATGACAATTAAACACATTTTTAATCTAAACCCCTATTACTCTTATGCACCTGAATATATTAAAAAAAAAAATGTGTTATTTGTATTTTTTTATTGCATAAAATGTGTTTAATTGGTGCATTTGACCCTCTTCTTGAAGTGTCGTGTCTATGATTATTACTTGGTCCAACTAAATATGATTTTATGTTTTGTTTCGAGAGAACAAAGAGTTAAAGGTAGAAAAACAGTAAATTCAGTCCTGCATGGCATTTCGATTATGGCACTTTGTAATTATATCTGTACTGTGTTCTTGGAGTGAACGAGGATGCGTTCTACACGACTGAGTCAGGGATGCTATGGATTCTGCGTCAGCGGGGCGTAAAAGAGCGAGTGCGAGGGAGTTCACTCTCTCTGTCTCTTCAAGCGAGAGGAAAAGATGATTTGCTACGAGCAGAACATCCCCCAACCCTGCCCTCATGCGATATGACATTTTGACGTGTAAATACAAGGCCTCCAGGACACCGGCTGTCCTCGGGCTGATAACATCATTAACTCTGATTTAATTGCAGCATTGAGACGCCACCTGAAGTTGTTTATTGTATTCGTGTGTATTCGGATATGATGCATCACCTCTGGCCGACAACATGTTTTTTTTTGCTACTTTTCTGCTTTTTAGCCCCTGCCATGGAGAACATAATTGGAAAGTTAGATACACTGAGATAAACAAATCAACTTGTGTATATTGTACTGCATGCACAGATAATCCATTTTAAAAGTAATACTGCCTCTGGGGGAAAAAACCGACAACCTGCCAATATTGCGACACCAGATTAGTTTGTGCCAGGATGGAGGTGGTCATCTTATTTGTTTGTTTTCCTAGAGGCCTCCTTTGCGTTTTTAAGTTTTCGTATTCTCCCATTTTGCTCATAAATGAGGCATGGAGCCATACTCGGCGCTTTGTCACGTAAGTGGGGATTTGCAGGGAATGAAATCCCTCTGCCGCCGAGATTACCGAGACTAATATCACCTTGCGATCTCCTTTTATTAGCTCCATTACATCCTCCGTATTCTGACCTTGTTTCGGCATTGACTGCAGCTCTAACATGGACGTTTTATCTGCCCGTTGGGGACGAGATGGAGCAGAAGGAAGGGGTTGAATCACAGACAGCATGAATGAATGAGGAGATGAATTGCACGTTATCTTCCCCCTGCCTATTCAGAGGCGATAATGTCGACAAACAGAAGGGTGTAGCCTGAGCGGGCGGATTACAGACAACTAAATGAACAAGAGAATGTGCATTGGATAAAACATGCATGCGGTTTCAGAACTGCTCCTCCACTTGGACATGTCTCTTGCTTTGGGGATATTAGGAAAATTGTTTACACAACACCGGTTTTAAGTAAAAACTACAGATGCACCGACGTATCGGCCAACAAACGGTATCAGCTGATAAAAGCTATTATTATCACTATCGGCCATCGGCTGATTGTTCAAAAACTGCAGATGATCAGGGCCAATTATATCCTGTCAATCAAAAGGGTGCGGAAAAAGATGTTCAGAGTGCAATTCATATACATACTGTGTGTGAAGAAAATCACTCTTGTGTTGAATTTAGTTAACGCATTAACAGTTAAAAAATAGTGACGTTAAAGCAGGCTCTTTTTGACCCTATGAATCACCCGTAGTTCAAGCCAGGGTTGCCAGGTCTGTTGTTTTTTTGCTACATCATACATTATTTGTAGCACCTTCCATCCAATAATCATAAAGAGCTTTTTGCTTTGTTAATTCTGATAAGAAAAAAAGTTTCAGTTTTCAAATTCTGTCCATTTTATCACGAAAATCAAACAATAAATGGCGTTTTGACGCTCTTAAATGTGACGTGTCAGATTGCTGTAACGCCTCAGTTTCTTCCTCTTCAATACAAGTTATATCTCAAAAAACATGAATATGAGTGTATATTATATCTGAAAATAAACAGCAGCTGAATATAATACCTCTGTTGTTAATTGTAACCTCTAATGTTGTAGTGTACCAAATGAGAGGGTTCCCTGTATAGTTTAAAGCATTATTTGGGAGAGATTTTTTTTTTTCCTTAAGAAAAATCAAACTAACGGTATCTGTATCACCAGAGAAATGTAGTATCGGTGCATCTCTGGCAAAAACTGAAAACTTTTTATACGATTTGGCCATTCATTTACTCGACAACAGAGTTTTGGGGGCCTGAAAATGCAAACTTTTGAAAACTGGTTTTCAAAGTGCAAGCTTTTGAAAATATGTTGTCGTCTCTGTGTAAACTACAAAACTATGAATTTGTGAAATATATTACGTGTTCAGTCTATAGCCGCGTAGTGTTTCTTTACAAAGTGACATCACCAGAGTTTTTAGTCGTTTTTGCGGATCCATGTGAACGGGGATTGTTTTGACAATGTCGTCTGTATGAAAAACACAAAGGAAAAACGTTTTCATTTTTGGAGACATAAACATTAGCATTTAGATAAAGTACAAAATTTTGAAGTAGACAAAATATATTTTAATGCTTTTGCGTTCCCTCACAAAACTTTGCGTTCCCCCGAGAAACTTGCCGTTCCCTCGCGAAACTTTGCATTCCCTGTAACAAAGGATTTTTCAAGTAGAAAGACTGAAATAGTATTTTCTCATAAAACATACTCCAATATACTTAGTTTTATTTTATTTATAACCTTGAATAAATATTGATTACAGTGCATGTTTAGCTTGAAAGTTTACCTTTAACTTGCTAAAATGTCACTTTACAAAAGTTTTTCAAAACTTTTCATCTGCCTTTTTACCTTTGAATACGTGTGCATGAAATACGCACGCTGCACAAACTCTCCAATAGCGTCCGCAGCCTTCAAGCTCAGCTAATAAGCTAAGAGGGCCTGTACATTGTAAATCACTGTGCTCTTGTTCTCTAAGTAGTCGTCAGAGAGAGACGTGTTAGTAATTCGTAGCGAAGGGCAGCCTTGTTTGAGTTTAGCGCGACGGGCTTTGAAAGTGATGGATGGCCGTCTTTCCCTTTGTTTATCTCTGCAGATATCTGAATCTTAAAAACCATGAAAGTGGGAGAAAGATCTGGGAAATCAAACTAAATTTATTCAGCCAGAGATCCGAAGGTCAAGCAAACATGTTTTTGTGTGCGTGTGTGTCGGGCCCCGTGATTCAATTACTGGATGTTTTGAGAAGGGATTTGTGTTGCTCATATAGGCAGACGTATTGTGGATTACATTTTACCTTATAAAGTCCAAAAGAACTGAGCCATCTGATAAGAATATTACTTGTATGAATGAAACAAATCACAGACTGTTGTTTGTGCAGCATTTGTAAAAGGTTCTCAATCGATGTAGACAGGAGGTTTCATATTTCAGTTCATGCATCTTCACTTGGATTCCATTCCTGTGGCTTTCTGCTGTGTAGCTCCGCCCACTGTGGAATCTCATTGGTCCAAAATCCTGCTACTCATTAAACATCAAATAGCTTCTGATTGGTTGTGATTGTCTCATCGTGCAGTTTCGTGGTTATTGTGGACAGGCAATCACTTTTTTTGGAAACCTGTTGCATAACGCTTGTTTAGTAGAGAAAAGTAGGATTGGAAACTGGTTGTTTTTGCATTCACTAGCCTGTTCTCAAAGAGTAACATATCAAATCAGTTATGATTTATGATTTAAATGATTTATGATTTATAGTCATGATTTTTATATATAAAAATAAGTCAGATATTTGAAAAAAAAAATCCAATTATTTTTTATTTAATGATTAAAAAAAAAAAAAAAAAAAAAATATATATATATAATATATATAATATATATATATATATAATTTTTTTTTTTTTTAAATCATTAAATAGAAAATAATTGGAATTTTTTTTTAATTTTCTGACTTATTTTTTATCATATACACATGGTACTAAATCCAGGATAATTATTATACTTATTTATTTATTAAAGATAAGAACAAACAATTATATATAATTAATTCTAATTATTAATTAATATATATAACTATATAACATAACTATATAAAAAAAAACATGTATATATAAAGCGTTTAATTGCTTGTTCTTATCTTTAATTAATAAATAAAATAAATAAATATAATGATTACCGTGGATTTACCATGTGTATGTTTTTACAAAATATTTTTTAATGACTTTTCATAAATAGTTTTGTATTTGTGTTTAATGTTTTGTTCTTATGTTTAATAAATAAATGTAATAAATACCCTAGATTTAGTTTGTAACAAGTCAGTCAGTTCCATTATTTTATTCCAGAACTGGATCTCGATTCCTGAGCCTGGTGTTTATTTGAGTGTGTTTTCCCCGGTAATGATGACTGCAATGTCTCCTGACAGGAGTTTTAAACACAAGACAAGCAAAACCAGCAATGAATCCTATAAAATCAGCAAGCATTTGTGTCCAAGGAGCGTACGCAGGCATCCGAAATAGAGCGTATCGATTTCCCTGCCCGTGCCAAACATGCATCGCATGCACACACACACACACACGCACACACACTCTCTGGAGTGGGAGTGTTGGCAGCGTTCGATGGGATGCATGCGGCAGCCCAACATCACAGAGAGTCCTCTCTTTGTGTCTGCGCTCCCGCAGTTCGCGGGGTGAGGAGAGATTCGGCCGCTCGTACGGCTTCAGCTGCAGTGTGTGGAGGAGGGTGGTGTGTATGTGGAAGCCGTGTATTAATAATCTCTTGCTTCATAGATTCACCGTGGGCTTAATCTCGCTGGTACGTGCTGCGTTTTAGAGGTCAGAACCAGATGCTCTTTCAGAGGCTTCATGTGGCTTCTGAAGGCCGGTGTTTCTGCAAAACCTAGAAAGGCTTCACTGCCTACTGAGATGACATCTTTTATTGATTGACTCTTTTTAGTTTTCATGTTTATAATCAACGTTTCTTCATCTGCTATTTTGTCTTTTTGCCTTCTTTTTTTTAACAAAGGGTCAGTGAAGGGGGGTCCTTAACTTTTGAAAATGGTTATTTGTTCGCCTTGGCTTGTCAGACTTGTCAGACATATGTATATGTATATTAAGAAATGATAAGCAATAAAAATTATTTAACTTAAAAATGGTTAAAATAAATGGTTTCATATTAAATGAATAAATATTTAAATATATAAATATTATATATTTTATTGGCATATTTATAAATATTAATAATTATATTAGATATGATGTATTATTTATAAGTATTATAATATTTATAATTTATATTGAATTTTTAAAATAATATGACTTGTTTTTGGTATTTAGCTTATTTATCATCAACATTTCTTTTGCTATATCTGCAATCTGCCATCTTGGATTTTTTTTTTAGCAATTTATTTTCAGTGAAATGAAATTCTTCATTTTCAGAATATATATATATATATATATATATATAATAATATAATGTTTGTTTGTTTGTTACAATTAACAACAAATGATTGGTTGCTATTTATTTTTAGAAATAATAATCAACACTACAAAAAAACACGTTAATTGCACATAAGGTTTTGCATTAACTTCTAAATATAATTATACTAATTATATAACTAAATGTATCAATAATTATAAATTTTATTTTCTACTCCAATTTTCTTTATTATATTCATTTACACAGTGGCTTTCATAACTTGTTTTCATGACAAATTTATTTAAACATACATTAAATAATTAAGACATCACTAACAGGTAAAGTAAATATAATGAATATATAATCTAATATAGTGCATATATTTAGTGAACAAGTTGATTTTTCTAGTGAACTAACATGCTGTGGACACTAAATGACTTCCCTGATGTAAATGTAATGCTGCGTGAGATATTATTCTGAAGCTGTTTTATTGATGTTTTTCCGCAGTTGAAACACTGGTTAAGAGATTACATGTAAAGTCGATCAATTGTCTCTTCTTTACTAGTAGCAACCAGTGTTGCATTACCGCGCACGCCCCCTTCTGGATTGGAGTGTGGATCGCCTGTGTCAGACTGTATTCGTCATCTGACTGTATGCACTGAACATGACGTCCGGAAACAGCTTGAGAATAATATCTTACGTAGCATTACACATTTGGTAAATGTTTTTTTTGGTACTTTTCGCTGTTCAGTATGTTCATGATCAACATTTTTTTGCTGCATCTACAATCTAGGATTTTTTTTTTTTTTCACCAGGCACGTTGCAGTGAATTCTGAGTTTTAGTCTGCCAAATATGCATGTGATACTGCCTTCAGATCAGTCCCAAATGAGGTGTCTTAGAAGGTAGCGTAATTACGTTTGGAATAGCTTCAGCTTTGGCCGCGTGCCTATCGTGCGCTTAAACGCTGCAGCTCATAGTCGTGTTTGGAAGGAGTGTGTGCTAGTTGGTGATATATGTGTAGTGGCAGAGGAATAGATTCCACTCTCCCATGGGCGTCCGGCTTATTACAGTGTGACCAGTGAACAATGGCTGTATACGTCCCATTTATCTATTTGTGTCCTCCGGCGATGTCCAGCGCCACATTTATCCGACCGGCTCGGAATAAAGCGGCGCGGAGGGGCTGAATCCACCCTACACCGAGTCACACGGATGCCCACTCAATTATCAGAGTGCCAGCGATGTGCTCCGATATTCTGTCACCTCCTAATTAAAGGCCGTCTAAATTGAGACCAGGGCACGTGGTGGCCTGTAGTTTTTCCTAAGTAAAGTCAATGCCTGGATGAATCAATACACAAACACAGCAGGCACTTTCCACGAAAAGGGTACAAAATAGGGTTTTACCCTTTAAAAAGGCATATTATTTTCTTTTTCAACAGGAGGAAGTCCTTAATCTTTCAGAAAATGTTGTTCTCAGTATGATTTAAAGGCTCCAAATGATGTCACTACCATGATGTCAATTGTATCTAATAGTTCCTGCTCCATAGAACATGGATTCATGCCTAAATTGCTTTAAAACATAATGAGACCCCAATTTGTACGTGCGTCATGATATTTTAGGGCTGATTCATGAGAGGTGCATTACGACGACTTGAAAGAGAGTCCAAATGACCTGATGGTCTCATTCGACATGCTTTGTGTAGATTATAAGATGATAAAATGATCTGTTAGGCTTCGTGTGTGTGTGTGTATGTGTGCGTGTTGTTGTTCATGCGTGTGCGTGTGTCTGCGCAGGCAACAGCGTGTGTGCTGGCGGGGAGTTCCGGTCGGTGTGGAATGAGGAGGCGAGCGTGTGAGCGTATGTGATGCACTCATATCCGCCGAAAAGAAGAAAAGGAAATGCAGAAAAAGATAATGAGTGCAAATGGAAATTGCAGTGCATTAAGACTAAAAGTGGCCACAGAATATTTTGAAAGGACACATTTGAACTAGGTTTTCACAGCCAGGACGATGCTGTACGGTTGCTAATGTGCTCTATAAGGTGCTGCTTTGTGTTCTGAGACGTTTCTAGGTGGTGGCTTAAGTCAAAAGAGCCTGATATTGTGTTTTAATGGTATACGGATGGTGTCGTCTGGGTCTTGATTGTGTCAGATGACTGAATTTGACAACCGTTGAGATGTACAAGCCAGTTAAATTAATCACAGCACTCCACTCGAGCCTAGACACACGTATTAGCAATTACTTCAAATTGTGTATCCCTGCATTTGGTGCCAATAAATTTTCATTTCACTTCAGCTTGGTTCGCATTTGCTTAGCTAAAAAAGTTAGCAAAACAACAAGATCAAGGTGTCTTGTGACTCAAACACAGGGGCTTTGATAACTCAGATGGTGGCATGCTTGTAATTTGCCCAAGCTAATATTGTTAACGTCTAAGTGTCTAGTGAACAACATCTCTGTTAGCCATGAGGACACCACAAAGGTTTGTGGCGCTCCTTTAGATTCCAAATAAGGAAGCATCCCAAGTATGTTTCATGTTGTTTGGCATCTTTCATGTGGCTCCTTTACTATTTCTTCCCATGCAGCCATCTGAGAACGGCGTTTGATGTCCGTTGCCATGTTGTGAGAAGCTCCATGCGGGACATCTGAATCTGAGAAGCAGCATGGTGACTTCCTAAACGACTCTGTGGGCGAAGTGAAAATTTGGGGATCGTTGTGAGCAGCTGGAAAAACTCAAACTAGCCAGAGTCTATTTGAAATAGTGTGGCATGAGTGTATTAGAGCTCAACTACCTATTATTATGGTTGGGAAAAGTGTGAATTTTGTAACATCCTAAGACTACTATTAAAATAATTTATGATTAGTCCAGGTGTCCCACTCGGTTATGTCCTTGGCCCTATTGTTTTTCGCTTGAAGTGAAATTACAGTGGCTTCTACAAATCAAGCACTACTAGTCATGTTTTATTTATTTGTTCTGAAGTGAAATACTCCTAGTATATGTGTTCACTAAAAACATCCAGCATAACGGTAATAATTGTGTGTCTAGTGGAGCTGCTCAAGGAGGGCTATTGATTTTCTTCCTCTCTCTCCGGCTTGTTTTTCTTTATTTTGCCTTTGGATTCCAGCTTGGTGTGGTCGGCTCTTTCACAACCCGTTGTGAGGTTTCCTCCTGCTTCTTGGATGCCGTTCAAGTTGGAAAATAGTAACACAAGCGAAATTCGATTAGGGTGACAGAAATGATGCTCATTTAAAAGGCATCATCAATGGATTGCTTTGTCCTAGAAGGGGTGGCGCTTTTTTAAAGATATGAGCCTCTGTTTTTGAGATGGGTGCTGCTGGCATAAACACACACGCTTGTGGTACATGCACGGTTTCATGCTTGTATTTTCATTTATAGTCAGCAACTTTTTTTTCAGGATTTAAAGGCCTAAGTATGTTCTCTTTTGTGAAATTAGTATTAAGCCATTTTTTTGCTTAAATATTTGTGTACTATGCAGTTAAATGCAGTTTCTTAAGGAAAAAATGAAGCATATTAGTATAAAAGTTGCAGTAATAACTCAATATGTGTATTTGTAAATGAATTCACCGCATAACAAAAAACTGTGACTAGTTATGGTTCTTAGTTTCTTTTTATGTCATTTTTATATAATGCTATTTAATTTGTTTTTATTTTATTTTGTTTTATTTTATTTGTCTGATTGACCTTGTTTTATTTTTCACGTCTTCTCATTCTTGCCATCAGAATTGCAGTTAGGAGCTTCATTCGGCTTTCTAGATGCTAAATATCAAAGACGGCTGACATTTGCCCTCTTAAATTCAGTTAGCAATGAGCAACAGCACGGATAAGCCCGGCAGCTGAATATTAATCTCTTTTCAGTGAATGTGATCAGAATCCCTTTGCTTTTAAAGTCATCAGAACGTAGAGACATGTTGTCTGGATTACTGCAAATTAAGAACCGTAGTACAAAATTCAGATGATTATCAGAGGCGGACAAAGCAAATGTGAAATTGAAAAGTGCTAAACCTGACTATCGTAAACGGGCACAAACCTTTGTCATTGGAGCTGTGGTTAGTCCATGTATTCCAGGCACGTTTGGGAAATGCAGATTCAGTTCTGGCATTCTTCATGTTTCGTTCCTGTACTGTCCTTTCACTAGTAGCAAAAGTTCAGAAATCCTTTGTCTTCTCAACAGACAAGTCAAGGTACATGGAAATCAAGTGTGTCATGGAAATAGCTATAGTGCCTCATGCATATTTCATCTAGACAAGTGTCTGAGATGGAGTTTGTGAGTATACGTGTGTGTGTTAAGGATTTTGTCCAACTCCAGTATAGATTTCTGTCATGGTCTCCTCTTCAGATATGGTTTCTCTATAGACAGACAAAGATTCGCTGTAGCTCAGCTTGACGTGAGGGGCTTTAACGCTTACAGAAGCATCCAGTTACCCACACAAGTAACAGAACTGATGCTAGTCCAGAAAGAGGCACGTTTGTGGTCTTTAATCTGTTTGTCATTGTGATATAGCCAAAAGTGATAACTTGCTCTGAAACTTTCCTTCTCGGCTGACGTCAACAATTAAGTTTTCAACCCCTTCCCTATAACCATCTGACTCTAATATGGTATGTTAACACCATTTTTCACAATCTAACCAATTCCAGATGGATAAAAACATGTCTCCCCTTTCTTTCCTAAATATTCAGTTTAGTTCAGAAACGCATTAGTTAAGTTGAAATGATGTCCCATATTGATGGTGCCTTGGAAAGTTAGTACACAATCTTTTGTTGGTCTGGTTAAAATTGTTTTGGAGATGCCAGGGTGTCTTAGCAAACTTGTTTTCCAGGCATTACTAGTCTTACATGTATCTGTCCTAAAACATAACCCTTTTTGGCTTCTTGTACCCCAACAGAGCAATTCTCAGATCATGTTTGTTGAGTCACAGCCCAGGATCCATTGTTTACAAGATGTTCAATTGTGCCGTGGAGTCATTAATCAGTTTGGGGCCCGGTTGCCTCTGAGTTATTTTTATCTCACAGCAGGCTCTAGAGTTCTTTCAGGGCAACCCTGCTTTTTATTCTAGACGCCCCTCCAGCACTACTGCCAACTTTACCGCCAGCCCCGTCTATAAATACATTCACCTCTTCTTTGAGGCTTTGAAGTCCCCATTCATGCTTCTTATGTGCCCTTTCAACTTCAGAGTCCAACGGCAGACAGGAAGTCATGCGGCCCCCTCTCTTTCCAGAGTTGTGCGGGTCACAGGGAATGGCAGGATTACTCCCATGATGGACAGATTAAAAGAGCAATTGCCAAGTGGGCGACGAGGGTCGGTTAAAAGCAACTCTTCGGCGTGGACTTTTTCTGTAGTTGCCATGGAGAGCGCCAACTCACCTGACCTTTGACCGAACACTTGACTGAAACCAGACTGCAAATCTGTGGGTGGAGTTTCAGCACCCTCCCATTTGTGTATGAACTCTGTTTTGTACCATAGATGTTCCCCTGTATGAATATGCTGTAAATTGTAGAAAATATTACCCAGAAGAGCTGAAAGCCCCTCCACTCCATGTCCCCGTGTTTTTTCTTTCCACTTCCACCCCATCAGCTCAGTGTCAGACCAAGTTCTCCACAGTTGCGGGGCTAAAAGTGAGTTTTCCCAGTACCTCTATTTTTAGCCTTCGCCTCGGGTGGAGATGAAACGGGAGCTGAAGGAATAGGAGGAATTTGGGTTTTTCAAGAAGCCATCATTTCTTTCTTTTTTTTCTCTCCCTTAATCTGCCAATACATGCCTATTGTTTTCATTTTAGCCACTGCTAAAACGGCCAATTCCTTCAACCAGGGAATTCCCAGAATATGGTCTCCTTATGGCATGCACAGTCTAGCTGGAGCGTCTACCTGTTTGCTAAGCTGTTTTGAATTCCCATGGTGCCCTGGGGTCACATCAGGCTAGACAGTTCTGTCAGGGGTCATATCCTGAACGTCAGTGAGGTGTTCTTTAATTTGCAGGGTTGCAGGTTCTACCTGTAAGTCTCCTTTCTTTATAACTGTTGATAAACAACCATGTTTTGTATGTATTAATTTCGTTTTTATCAATCAATGTTGTCTCGAGTCCTAGGGAGATTCTATCCGCCACTCCTGTCTGTGCTGAATGTGAAGTGAGCTACTTGACTTGCAAATAGATGCAAACGTGAGTGGCGTATCACGCTCGGGTAACTGAAGAAGGATCAGTGACGCTTCCCAAAGGCAAAGATTTATTGGCGGCTCCCGCCTCTCCAGAGAACGATTCAGCCCTCCTACTTTCATCCTGTATGTGTGTAACCTGCAGACTCCCACCTCAGGATTTAATGGAACTTCCAAGAGACTTGCCATTCATGGTACAGCGACTGTTACGCTGCTCTCAACAGCGGCCTTAATTGCTTTCAACACGGTGGCCGTTTAGTTAAAACAAGCTTGCTGTCAGGGAACATCCTAGCAAATTCCACCACACGGCTCCCCGAAACATCTCATGCGGACTAATCTCCGCCACCGCATTGCCACCTTCTTGAACCCACAGTAAAATCCCAAGCAAGGAGCCTTAGATTATCTTTTAGGCCCAGGGAGTCGATGATGAAATAACTGTGTTAAGCTAGCGTGAAACTTCCAAACCAAGACTCCCCATCTCAGCAACACGTGCTAGCCTAAATGGACCCCTGCAGTTCGGACCGTCTGTTTGACATTGATGCTTCTCAGTACATAATTGATATTCACCTGTCTCCTCTCAGACGAGGGTTAGATTAAGGTTAAAACCGGGGGGTTTCAAAATGCCATCCATAGGTTTATAGGCAGAAGGTTGAAATGGCAAATCAGCTGAGATTGTCACTGTAATGAATTCGTCCCTGGCCGTAAAACCTCTCTCCATACATTAACCTGCTCTTTAAAGGTTGCCGTACACGCTCCTTTCAAGGGTACGTAGCCACCGCTAAGCGCACCACGCACATATTGTTGTCATTGCTGCAGCATGCTCCAACGAGCCTGATTGTCCCCATCATATTGTGTTTATGAAAAGATATTTCTCTCACAGTGGTAGCTGATTAGCTAACTAATTGTAACCGCTGTAAAGGGAGGCCAGGCTCAGACGTTGGCATGCAAAGAGCTACGCTTAACAGTTCCACTCCCACACTCTCATTAAAATACCATTCAGAGTCTGGTTATTTATTTTAGCTGTGGAATGCTGGGAAGGGGGCTGCCTAGCACAGGGAGGAGAGGTAGTTTATGTCGGCAGAGTGGACAGCTGAGTGCGGCTATTCTGCATTGACACAGAATGTGGGATTTGGTTTTCGTCTTCTGCAATGATAATTATCTGCGCTGCAAGCTAATGAGAGTGGAGAGTAAACAAAAGCCTCATGCATTGTCATTTCGGTGAGGATCTCCAAGAGGCTTTCTTTGCTAACACAAGTCTTTCTTAGCGCCGTCTTGGTCCTGTTCATTGCAGAAGCTATTATGTGAATTATATAATGACTTTCAGGGGTTTTAGTGCAGTTTAGCACTGTTTTCTAGTGCAGTTTAGCTCAGTTTTCAGATGACTTGTATTAAGTGAAACTGTTTAAAAATCTTATTTATCTGTTGTGATAGTTTTTAGAATGACTTCCTTGCAGAGGGTTTGCAAAAGATGCAATTCTTGGATGTTTCCCTGCTATTGTGTTGTTGTTTTGTTTTTTCAGAGGAAAAAGTCCACAAGATTTTTTTTTTTTTTTTTTTTGACAAAATAGGTTTTGTGAAACAGCCACCTTTTTGTCTGTTTTCTTCAACAACCCATCAGAGGTTTTGTGTCGCATGCCTTCCGTTTGTTTATGTGTGCTTATAACGTATTGTGTCTCTGTGACTGCCTTTCAATCGTGTGTGACGCTGAGAGCCCCCACTTACTGATTGAAGATTGTTTTCTCTAGCCGAGTGGTGGTTGAGTGAGAAATCTGGAGCGAAAGCGAGGGATGAGGAATGAGAGGGAGAGCGAGTGGGAGAATGTCAGAAAGTCAGAGCAGATGGACAAAAGGGCCAGTGTTATCGGCCCCAGCAGATCGGCCCCCAGAATGCCACAGCTGGTTCACATTTCCACGGGGAGCGATGGCGACCGGCTGCACTCCACTCTAACTGACCCCATCCTTTTCTCTCGTACACATACTAAATCTAGCTCTTAGCACACACTCGCTGAGCTACGCTGCAGCACAGACACGCTGGAAATGTTCGGAATGGCATACTAGCTTACTCCGTAATAAAAATTGTGCTGTATATACTGTGTACTGCATACTACATACTATTTTTAAAAATAGCATGTTCAAAATGGAATACTAGCTTACATGTTACTAAAAAAGTGTGCTGTATACACTGTACTGCATACTACGTCCTGTTGTTTTTAAAAAAACATGTTCGAAATGGAATACTAGTTTACATGTTACTAAAAAATCGTGCTGTGTATATACTGTGTACTGCATACTATTTTTTTAAAAATAGCATGTTTGAAATGGAATACTATCTTACATGTTACTAAAAATTGTGCTGTATACACTGTGTACTGCATACTACATCCTATTTTTTTCAAAACAGCATGTTTGAAATGGAATACTATCTTACATGTTACTAGAAATTGTGCTGTATATACTGTGTACTGCATACTATTTTTAAAAAATAGCATGTTTGAAATGGAATACTAGCTTACATGTTACTAAAAATAAAAATATACTGCATACTTCATACTATTTTTTTTTTTTTTTTAAATAGCATGTTCAAAATGGAATACTATCTTACATGTTACTAAAAATTGTGCTGTATACACTGTGTACTGCATACTACATCCTATTTTTTCAAAACAGCATGTTTGAAATGGAATACTAGCTTACATATTACTAAAAATAGTTCTGTATATACTGTGTATTGCATACTACATCCTATTTTTAAAAAACAGCATGTTCGAAATGGAATACTAGCTTACATGTTACTAAAAATTATGCTGTATATACTGTATACTGCACACTAGTTTTTAAAAATAGCATGTAAAACAGAAGGTATTCTGCAGTGATTGCCATATGCTGGATTGTTGACACTTGCTCGTTACATTTGCATGTTTTTTTCAGCAAGTGGGATCTAGAAAATATCTTGGGAAAAAAGCATTTTAAATCCATATTTTGTGTCTGAAATTTGATCAAATAGGTCAAGAAAGAGATGTTGAAAATGATAGCTGATACTGCTTCTACAGTATGCATACTATACTATAACTTTTCCCTCCCTCTTTCCTCAGTAATTCTGTGTTCTAGTAGCTTTGTGACCCAAACAAAGTCGAATTGTGCCTCAAATAAAACTTAATTTTGGAGATCTAACAGTGTATTGTTACAGTTTATTGGGTAAAATTAGAGGAATGTTGAGTTTATTGGCCGTGCAATATGTGAATGTTCTTGAGCGTTTTAAATAGTCTTCCCTCTAAATAGTCTTCCACATGCAGAAAACTACCCTTAATATGGTCCATCGGGCAGCACCTTTGTTTTCCAAGTGTATTTGTTCTAGTCTATCATCTTTACGTGACTCCAGCCAAATCTGTTTTCATCCAGATCCAGCATGTACTCCCTGCTTGTGTGTAAGCAGCCCCCCGCCCGTGTGCTTCCGGGGAATAGCTTGCTCTAGTAAACAGGGCTCCCTGTGCCGTTTCTCTCATGTGTGTTCCATACATGAGCTTATTCAATCCCACTCTATAATCCCTACTGCCTGTCTGTTTGGCCCCTCGGGCCTTGTTACCATTCACACTTGCTCAACACACACAGCCACACGATTCTTATTGCCCTTGCATTATCAGGCAGGGGAAAAAAATGTTTTCCATGCACAAAGCTGTAGTTATACCATATTATGTTTTATAAATGTATTTGTGCATGTGTGTGTTAAATATAAAAAGCAAGATGACCTGAGAAGCAAATTGACATTTTATTTAATATTAATACATTAATACTAATCTTTCATTGAGAATGTTCATGTTTTTGTGAGTGTGTATTTAAGACATACACCAACATTTGTTAAATTATTTATTTATTTATTATTTGTCTACAAATGTGGCCTATGTTTTATAAGCATGAACCTAACTAAATTAAATTTTAATTTATTATTTTTAAACAGCCATTTGTGCTATGTTGTGTTGTTATAAAACACAAGACCTTTGTTCGATTTGGTTTGCGGAGCCTGTCTGGAACACACATTTTCACCATGGGAATATGCTCAAGGTTGCTAGGCTTGGGAGAAAGCATCTCCCTTAGCAAGGTATGCTGTGGAAAGTTTTCTTGGACTCGATATAATTTCTAAAGCTCTCTGGAAACTCAACAAAGCAGAGGTTTGCCAAGAAAATACATTTTGGAAAAGACGTCCGCTTCTATTTTAGACAGAACTGGACAGCAGTAACGATACCCGGCTTGATATTCTGCATAAACATGAGCATTTCATAGTGAAACACAATCACACATTCTCTCGTTCTTCCCAACACGCAGGCAGGCAGGCAGGCAGTTCTTCCCTTGAGATGGCAGATCCGAGCAAGCCATATGGAGCAGGCTGCATCTTGCTGGGCGCGCCTGACGACAGCCGAACAGCTTGGGCTGTACTGGAATGACAGCCTTCAGTTTTTTTTTTTTTTTTTTACTAGGTTTTCCAAAACCTGCTTCTTTTGCTCTCTCCCACCCTCTTCATTTTTCACAGTACTTTCTCCCCCCTCTTCATTACCAAACAGATGGAATGAAGGACTAGCATCACATATTTAGCAAGCAAACACACTTATCTGCTGACAGCTCCATCCTGGCTTAACAATCTGCCTACATTCAAGCACCTCCCTAAATGATGCCACATAACCACCCTTAGCTGTTGTTCCAGAGTGCACTTGAAGGTCTAGAGCTCACATATCAGGTGCACGAAGGTTCAGTTTCCCTCAGAGGAATAGATGATGGGAATAGCAATAACAAAAGAGTGTGCCCCTCAAACACAACCTTCCCCTTCGGAGGAAGTCGTTGCTTTGAGAGCTAGCATGCGGCGGTTGCCAAAATAAAGATGCAAAATAAAGGCAACGTGAGGTTGTGTTGTCCTTTTTCACTTCATTCCTTCCTAGCACAGTTGGAGGCTCAACACTTGATGTGTTCAGCTCTTCTTCGGCACCTCCTCCTACCCATTTCTCCGTAATCAGCAGACGCGCCGCACCAGGTGGCTGGACCGGAGAGACCGGGAGAAAAAGAGCGTCACAGCTTCTTAATTTAAAGTATTCAAATTCCTTGCGAGTGATTTTGATTAAGTCGGCCCACACATTCCCGTTCTCGCTCAGCAGGTACTAACGAGACATGGGCGGTGTGAAGGAGAAGGGGGGCTTCCTAGACGGTAGTGAACAGAAAAGCTCTCTGCTTCCTTGTACACACAAAGAAACACTTACCCAAAGTATCGATATTAGGTTCGAAAATAAAGTAGCTGTATCTAAGATAAGAATTAGAGTCTATTTGTCCGCACCTGATTGTAGATCTCATGAGAGCTTTGAGCGTTCCTTGGCTAATAGTAGGATCTCTAACAAGTCATCGAACCTATAGTATTGGATTAGCTTTCCCACAATTTCACGTTTTCGGTCAGCGCTGCCAATTGTTACAGTAATGAAAAATTGATTGTTGTGTAATCAGCTCGACTTGCTTGCGGGAAAATGTCCCTCTGTCAATTCCCTCTGCCCAGTCAACCTATCACTGTTATCGATTCATTGGATTGACCTGATTGTGTTCTCTCTCATTCTCTGTCCTTCCCAGAGCACGTAAAGATTTACTCATCTCGTTTTCCCTCCCTTATTTAGGCCCGTTGTTCCATGAATGCGGGTCAATTGAGCGTTGTTGATGGAGGGGTTCTGTGAGAGGACAGAGCGAGGCTCCCGGTGAAGCTCTGTCATCCTCTTACCTGTTCATTCTGTTAACGTTTGTCATTTCTTTGACCGCTCGGACCCTCTGGACGAGCTGGAGGCCGCAGGGCAGCTGATGCACCACGACTGAGTCGAACTCTAGTGAGAGGTACTGTCTCGCAGCTCAGAGGGCCTGTCAGATCTCTTTAGAGATAAAGAAACGAAGGCGCCTCTTACGCTCATGCCGAGTACACCTCACACCATGCAGCGCTGACTTAACGCCTGATATGGTGTTAAAAAAGGCCAGTTGCCTGACATGAAAGAGGTGCCTAACGGGATTGTTCATGGCACGCAATGCCTGGCATCTTTTAATGCTGATGTTAGTTATTGTGTGCAAGCGTAGTGGTTAAATAAATTTGTTTTTAATAGCCTTTCAATATTATTCCCAGCAAGTATGGTTCCTAACAGCGAGTGCAGGAATGCTGCCTGGTTTAAAAAGGGCTTTTACCAGCTGCTTGACCTCTCACCTTTGATCCCTCCCGCAGATCTTCAGTCCTCTGAAGAGGTAACTTTTTTTTTGGGTGGCAAGGGAAAGATTTGTTGGACATTGGTCGAGGCATTTCTGATTCAACACAGTGTAAGCGCTAAGAGAACACTGCACGTCCTTCATGGTCATTTTCTAAGGTTGAATTCCAACAATCACCTAGTGTTTCTATGCCCGTTTATGAGTGGCACTTTCATATGCAGACAGCGTAGTCTCTGTTTCCTCAATGGCTCGTTCAGGGACACATCAGAATCTCAGGCTGCCCAAGTTGAGGATAACTACCCCTCTACCCCATTCCTAGTGCTGCCCCAGTGAGTATGTGGGGTCACCTGACCTCTGACCCCTGATCCTGTTCTACAATCCCTCCCTTGTGCATCTCAGAAGCCCAGTCAGCGAGATTAGCAACATGGGAAAGCGGGACTGTGGTAGAGCTCCCGGGACTCTGTTTGCCCTTCCTCCTCACAGCTTTTATAATGGCTGTAAAAAGTGGCCAGTTGTTATTCTCGAGCTGAGCTGGAGGGAGGTGACAGACAGGAGACACAAACCCAAACCTGGCCATCTGTTTTCTGTCTTCAACACATCTCTCTCTCGCTCGCGTTCTCTCGGTTCAGCAGGCTGAGGGGAGGGAACCGCATCTACTCAGCCCAGTCATGAACCCAGGGACACTTACCTCACTCGCACACATTCGCGTCTGCCTCTGTGCATTTTCTCCTGAGGCTCCAGTCGCGGTCATAATGTGATTATACACTCCTGCACCCACTCGCCACAGTGCTGTCATGTAATTACAGTGGTGAGGAGTCAACGTGCTTGAGCAAAATGGTTTTATTATGGTGAGTAAAGGGGTAAAAAAAAGCTGAATTCCCCATTTGTTGCCACAGCCACCATTAGCGTGCCACTCCTCGCCAATTCGGAGCAGGCCCCGTCGAGTGGAGCATGTATAAACAAGGTGATGAATTGACCCCTAGGTTGTTAATTAGCACAATGAAGTTATTTCAGTTAATGGGACTAGGGGGGCGCTGGCGTCCTTCAGGAAAGAGCTCTTAATCTGAACAGCTCCACTTGTGTAGTTCAGGTGCCATTTGTGCAAATACAAACCCAACAACCTCTCAGCACAGAGCAGGTTTGCTATTCTGGCGCTAGCCTTGCATTTACACACAACAAAACTCCCTGTGTTGTTCAGTTTAGTGCCCAAATACCAAGAAGCACTGAATCCCACCATCAATGCAAGACAGGAGCTTGAATTCATGTTGAGATTTAATGGTTCCTACCATGAGAGCAGGATGTTGTCTGCAGCATAAAACATCCTGCCTGCGGCAGTGTGGTTACACCTAGCCTAAATAGATGCACAGTGCTGGAATGCTAATGCAGCCCATCCACCCCTCCTCGGGCTTCGCCTCCAATAACGGTGAGTGGCAGCCTAATTGTCCACCTTTGAAAGGAACCATCCCATCCTCCAGAGCAGCTGCCGAATCATAGGTTGCCAGGTTCCCAAATAACAATTTATTTACACTGATTTGAATGATTCCATACTGCAATCCCGTAGCATCTATGCGTAGCTGCTATTTACCCGTCTAAGAAAAGTATTCCAATTTCCAAGGGGGCACCTGCGCTTAATGTAATTTTGTTCCTCACTGGGGTCCAGAATATGAATACGCGCCGATATTTCCACCTCTAGGGTGGCCCTTGAAAAGCTCTTACTTGAGTCTTAAAGGGCAAGAATTGCATGTAGATGGCTTGGCGAGAATCCAAAACGTAACGTCATTCTTTCAAGGACTAATGCAGATCACAGCCAGGACGGGTTTGTAATTAAATTGCCTTTTCTGAAAGGTACAGTTGAGCATGTCAAAGACTCAATGACATGTCTTTTAGACAATATGTCCTACACTGAAATTTTAAAATATCCTACTGCTTAACATGGCTTGTCTTTACAAATCAGTGCAGCGATCAGGAAATTTGAGGGTGATGCTGTTAGGCTAACCAACGTTTTTGCAAACATTAAGGAGTCTGAAAGTGCAGTGTTGACTTATTTCCTCAGTTTGGGTGGGACACGTTGAAGGTTTGGTGTTTTAGTTCATTACAACCATGATTTGCTACTTGCTGTTGCTAGTTAGTCGCAGGTAGTAGTGGGGGAAGGGACATTCTCATTATAGAGTGTTTTATTGGACAAAACTATGCACATGACTGTCAATTTCAAATGTGAATATCTTCTAAAGGTTTACTTTATCCCTGTTTAGGAGTTAGCATATATATGTTAGCGTCAAAGCTAAGAAATATGAACTAAAATCGACAAAGCTTTGACTTCACGCGAGTGCCGTGTTTGACTGCATTGCAGCATGTCTGTTCCTCTCACAGGAGTGAAAGGACTCTTGGATTTATCTCCCTGAAAGCGCAAAGGTCAAACGTGCCACCTGGTTTTCTCAGAATGACATATCAGCGTGACGCACCACTCGCTTTGTTCTGATGCACGCACATACACTCCCTCCGTTCTGCTTGTAGTCAAGACTCGAGAATTATGTAACGGCTGTTTGGAGAGGATATAGGAGAAAGACGTTTTCTTGGCAAAAGCCCCCCCTGCCTGGTTTTCTTGCCTCTTTTTTTTTTTTGTTTTGTTTTTCTTTACCCCGCCACTGTTCTGCATCTTAAGTGGAGACAGTGCGACTCCTGCGTGTTATTTTTCATCAAACATTTCATCTCGGCTCCACGGCACATCTGCAGCGCAGGGAAAAGCCGTAGATCATCTCGCTGCCACTGTAAACAAACACAAAGGCAGGAGGCTTTGGTCACAGAAGACATTGCTGTCTTCTCTGAGTCTCTGTGGAGTGCAGCCATGATGGCAATGGCAGGTGTGTGCCTTGAAATGAGAGGCAATCACCTGATAATGCTGTGATTGTTATGCATCTGTGTGGAGCATTAGAGAGAGGATAGAAGTGGCAAAACATATTTACATAATTCTCCCACAAATACATGCAAATGCATATGATTACTCAACATTGGCACTGCGTATGGCGAGGCTTTAGGACGAATCTCACAAAAGCTGTCAAGAACATGTCCTATTTATTCTTTTCACAAGTCAAATTTAACCCATAAATCAAAAGAAATTATATATCACACAGTGATCTAAACAAACTTGGGTTTTATCGTTTACTTTAAATGTCAACTATTCGATCGGAACTGAATAGGAAATGGTGGTGGGATTGTGAAAGCACCTCTGGCTGAATTTGATTGTGTTTTTTGTTTTGCCACATGGACGGACGCTGGCCTTTCTTTGTGTGCTATTCAAAATGGCAGCTTGGACACCAAAGAGAGAGACACACACAAACTCAAGCCACCTGGACTACACAGTCAAATCTGGCGCTGACATGAAAGCCAGATGTGTGTGCGCTCAAACTCTCACTTTACTGCTGCGGACAGACACATAAGTGTGTGTGACCGCAGGAGGAGTGTGTGTCCTTGATAATTGGATAGAATCAAGAGCCATTCAGAAGGGCCTCTGTTTAACACAGTGCCTGTAGCATACGGAGGGAATGGCGCCATTACAAGGGACTCTTTAAGGAATATTACATTCGCTCGTAAATAGAAACGGCCACTGCATTGTTTTATGAGACCCCTCTGAGGTCTTTTGTCTTGAATCTGGTTTTAAACCATCACGTTTTTAGTGTGTGTATAATCAGCCGACCCATTTTATTAGTGAAAAATCAGGAACCTGTGTTCCCTTCCACTTTCTTTTGGTGGCTTGATTGTGCGAAAGGACATATTACTCACTTTGTGCAAAATTATCACAGCGTGCATCATTTCATTTGGGTTCTTTAGCTAATGTGTGAAGTGTAATTAGCATTTGTTAGCTTTGAATGCATGCATAGAGTGTTAATTGCCCATCATGCTAACTTTTTAAAATAAATCTTTCTTTGTGGGCATACTAATGCTTGCGGATGCCCTGTTGTTCCTTTTGAGTCAAAGATGACTGAGAATTGCAGAGAAGCTGTAGTGCAGCAGGGTTCTTTAGCCAATGCAGAAGTGTAATTAGCATTTGTTAGCTTCAAATGCATGCACTTCTATGCTAATGTGCACGTTAACTTTGTAAAACAAATCTAACTTTGTAGGCATGCTAACAGCATTAGTTGGTTTCAAAATTTGCGGATAGTGTCGTCGATGATATCTTGTTCCTTTTGAGTCAAAGGTGACTAAAGAGGTTACAGGAACATTGCAGACAAGTTGTAGCGCGATGTCTTTGCAAGCACGCCCGATTGCGCCGCTATCAGCGGTTTGATCTCTATATTGAGGAACGCTCTCTGGGGCGCTTAATTGGGAGTTTTAATTGGACATTCGCCATGGTTTCTTCCTTCCATTTCCCTCACACAGACTCACTGGGGACTCCAATCTGGCTTCCTCCTCTGATTATCCAGCTTTAAAAATCACACATACACGCACTATCGTCCTCCCAGTCGTTACACAGCTGCATCTGTTTCTTTTCCAAGCATCTGCACGATGGTTTTTTCGTCGACGTCCCCTGCTACTAGATTTTTGCATTCTTGCATCAATCTGCAAAATCCAGGACGTAGTACTACTTCATGTACATGCACATAAACGCTGTCTCTCTGTCTGCGTTTCCCGGGAGGATAAACAGCACTGCGGATTTCATAATCATCACTCACGTTAATGCGAACGCATTTAATGCGGCGTGAACCCTCTGCAGCTATGGGTTGTACTTTTTGACGGTCCAAGTGTTTACGACTCTTTCGACGTTCATTTAGAAGATGGTTTGATGTTTGTGTGCTAGAAAGTGGATTGCGGCTTACTGCATTTTAACACGCCTATTATTTCTGCAACCGCAGGGCGAAGCATCTTTTCTTGTACCCCAGTTTGATAGCTTCAAATGCCAGATCTTTCAATCTTTCTCTCTCTCTTTTCTTGTATCTCCCCGTTTCAGTGCTGAATCCAACATGTTAGCATTAATAATGCATGGAAACGTGCAGGATTAGGAAGCCAGCCAGTCATGAGCGCAGCCCTGATTACATCTGACTGCTGGTGCTCTCCATTAAAAAGAAAACGCACAATCATAGTGCATATTGGCATTGGCCGGAGGTACTGACAAAGATGAGGAGATAGAACTGAAGATATAGGACCTGGGGGGGCATAAATGCACATCTCAAGAGGCGCTCGACTGACTCTGTTATCTTCAGGCACTGCATCTCCTTGGCTCATAATGGCATGTTTATAAAATCCTGGATTGTTTGCATGTTTAAAATATGGAGGTGTAGAGTTTTGCACCAAAGCAGTTCATACCAAGTGTGACTCGATCTGATGCGTGCAACACATTCCCGTTTTGTTAGCGAATGTATGCCAAAACCCAATGGTGTGACGCAAAAGTTTATAGTGTTGCTGTGCATGTAGTGTCATTCCCCAACAAGTCCATAACATTCGCTTCTCCGTACAGCTCAATTATTCATACACACAGGTCCTTGTGCATATTGCATGATGGTGCGGTTGAAATGCGCCTCTTTTCCCAGCCTTTGAGGGCTAGCCAAAGTGGGGGACATGAATTGAGAGCATTCAGTTCGAGGAGTGCCTATATTCTGTTGTGTATGACAGTTGCAACCAAAACTAGGGTCGCATTTATTAGGAATTGTTAACAAGGTTGCTTTATCATGGGCTGAATATGGGGGGGGTCCATAAGGATCCATTATTTCTTTTTAGGGTGCTTTCACACCTGAGCGTTTGTTTCAGAACCTGGTGCGTTTCTTCCTTGGCTCAGTTCGTTTAGGCACATGTGAACACAGCAATCGCACTCGGACCCGCACCAAAACAATCGCTCCGAGACCACCTGAACGAGGTGGTCTCGGCCCGATTGCAAACGAACTCTGGAGCGGTTCGCTTGTGGTGTGAAAGAAATTGACCCAACGAACCAAACAATATCATATTTTATAGTGGGAAATGCATTATATAAAATGCAGCAGTGTTTGATTCTGTGAGTGAGCACATTGATTACTGCAGTTAAAAACCAAAGAGCATCTTAAAATGTTGTGTAATCGCGCTTATCCGTGCAAGTCTGCAAGAACGCTGTCCTGACGAAGTCTTGATTCCCGCTTTTGCTGCATTATAACATTCATATAGCGTTTCAATGCGTCTCGACACTACTAGACAGCGCTGAGAGATACAGAGAGAGCGCGCCTGAATTAATATGAATATAATTTAACGGCGATAATGACGGCTACATTCGTATAGTGTTTGCATGTGTCTCGACAGTACAAGAGAACTTGTCAATCATTTTAATGAGAAAACTCTGACCAAAACGGGGACAGTTATACACGCATGTGACTTGCATAAACACATTTTGGTGCACTTTGAAATATTGCCTTGGGAAAGCAAACCGAGCTAAGAAGAAAATGCAACATTGTAACAAATTTTAGTCCCTGTTTTGGAACAATGCAATCGATCTACAGGTGTGAAAACACCCTTAATGTCTTGTTGCTGTGAAACTTCAAAACTTTATATTCCAGACATGGTGAATGGGAATTACTTTAGGATTCGGACTTGGGCGGCCAGTGTAGGGGAGCGTCGTAAATCAGCGTGGACATATTCCACCTCTTTGTCTGGGTATGCCGTGCCCGCTTTGGCCCTCTGGTTGTGGCGCTCCAGACTCGAATCCCTCGACTGACTCCTTCAATTGTTTATGTGGGGCGGAATTTCAAGTGTCGCCATGCAGGTTGACAGGAAACCCCAAGCTGACAAGCCAGCTGTCACTAGGTCCTCACTCGCGCATTATGACTTCCAGGCTTTCTGGAAACGTAACACGCTGCACAAATAGCGGTGCAGACTGACACGGCGTGTGTATGTGATGACTGTGTTATTGTGTTGAAGACACAAAGGATTTATTATTAAAGTTTGAAGTGTCTCACGTGCCCTCTGGGGAAACGAACAAGAGAGTCCTGTTGCAGTGCGTTATGTCAGCACCCACAGTCAAGATCTTGGCTTTTTAGTGACTTTTGACAGTTTGGTTCTTGGTGTTGATGAAGCGTTAGAAAGTTTTTTCTGTAATGAAGTAATGTTTGGGACGTCTCTTTATTTTTTGGAAATCCCATTACATTTACAGTTATTTATTTATTTATTTTTTACTTTAAATATATTGTATACCAAATTATTAACAATAATTCTTATTATTACATTTTATTATTTATCCATACTGGCCGATATTGGATATTTTAGTATACATGCTCATAAAATAATTTTAAAAATATTTTTCAAATTATTATTTATCATTTTATTGTTTAAAATTAATTTTACATGTAGCATTTAGTGGTTGTGGTGCTTTATTTCTGATTTATTTATTTAATAGTGGCCATTTGTCGGTTCGTTTAGTAGCTCCTCGACTTCCACTGTTGGTCCTCCACCAGATCCCGAGGGTACAAATTAAAAAAGGTGCCAGCTTGGACTTGTTTGAACACCCTTATTGAGTCACACAGGCCTGGAGGTTCGTCTACAGAAGACACACTCAGTCTTTAGAGTCTCAGTGATTCATGTCAACATCTCTTTCATTCTCGACGTGAGCGAGTGCTTCCGAAAGCAACTACACGTGTTCGCGCGTCTCTTGCCATCTTGCCATCTGATGTTCTTGCCATCTTTAATTAAATGGTGTACAAGCACGTTCGCCGGGTTTCCGCCCCGCCTGTGTGAGAAACACAGCAACCCGCAAGTCGACTCCCGAGGCAAAGAGTGGTGACGGGGGGATTAATCGCAATTTGGCTAAAACAAAGAGACGCCGTCTGAAATATTGATGAGTGTCTTGGTAATTACAAGATGGGCGGATAAGTAAATAATGACGAGATCCAGCGATAAAGCCTGACTAATTATGAGTTGTGTAAAAGTGCAATTGGGAGTCTGTGAACAGGCTCAAAGTCAACGTTCTGGTAAAGCATGCGAATGAACTTGATGGTTGGCTGGTGAAACTATGTTAACATACTGGTGTTTATCTCGCCTGTCAGTGAACGCCATTACTCATCAGGATTCTTCTGTTTTGTCTCCTCCAGAGTGCCAAACGTCCAGTGTGCCGACCCCTCGTCTCCAGCCTGTGGGGCCGCGGCTCTCCAGCCAGGTCAAAGGTCATCTGCGACATGATGCCAGCCGGCCACCTGCCCATCCTGCTCTCCCTGAGCGCCCTGCTGCTGTCTCCGCTGCTCACCGGCTCCTTGGCCTTATGTAAGCAAACTAAGATGAAACTCAAGCCTAAAAGTCAAGTTGAAGTCTCGAGTGTCTTAAAAGTATTATCATTTTGCTCTCCCCCCCCACCAAGAATTAAATGTAAGTGCCATGCAAATGTTAAGACTTCATGAGTAATTGGTTAAGGGTAGCCAATGTAGGGGCGACATCAATGCAGTACCTTTGCAGGCCCACTATTGGCAGATCCAGTGGTTGAGGGTGGCCATTTTGAGTTGAAAACGATGTAGTACCATTGCAGGCCGTTCATTAAGCGTGTTTCTCACCTTAGGTTTATGACTAAACTCAAACCTTAACATGAGGGATGGTTGACAACATCCAATAATCTGCTAGTTAATTAGAAGATTCAGCTGTTTTTTGCATTCAAATACTTTTGTAAAGCATTTTTCTTGCGTTATGTTTATGACTGAATTCAAGCTTTACTTAACATTATGGATGGTTCACGATGGTCAACTAGTTGGCTAACTGTCCAATAACCTGCTAGTCGATTAAGAAATTTGGCTATTTTTTGCATTTATTTACTTGCGTGAAGTATGTTTCTGGCCTTATGTATACAACGAATTTCAAGGTTAAAACTAAACTCAAGATTTACTTAACATTATGGATGGGTCATGATAGTCAGCTGGTTGACTAGCCTTCCCATTACCTGCAAGTCGATAAAGAAATTTGGCTTTTTACATATGTTTACTTGCATAGTAAGTATGTTTCTTGCCTTATGTTTGTGACAATTTTCAAGGTTAAAGCTAAACTCAAACTTTATGTTATAGAAGGGCCACAATGAGCGACTAGTTGACTTTGAGAAATTTGGCTATTTTTTTGCATTCATATACTTGCATTAAGTATGTTTCTAGCCTTATGTTTACTCGTTTTAAGTAAACTTTTTTAAAGGATAAACTAAACTCAAGCTTTACTTAACATTATGAATGGGTAACAATGGTCAGCTGGTTAACTAGCTGTCCAATAACCTGCTAGTCGATCAAGAAAATTGGATTTTTGTCAGAAAAGTTGTTTTTTAGGTCAGGTGAACCCAAACCAAGCTAATTATATAGGACTTCCTTAAAACTGATTAATCGACTAGTTGTTCAGGTGACCCAGCGACTAGTTTTTTAAAAAGTGTATAGTTTCGTGTTTTCACAGTTTCAAGGCTGTTTCATAATCATCAGGAAAAAAAAAAAAAAACGAAACGCTGGTGGGTTTAAGGATCTCCCCGTACACGTAGAGTCGTAAAGCGCGAGATCACTGTTTATCGGATTATTTTGTCTCTCTTTTCCTGTTTATATCTCTTCATCAGACGGATCGGGGCCTGCGCTGTCTTTTAATTTCCAAGGCTCGAAGTCAGGATTTGTTCTGCACCATTTCTCCCCTAAGATGGGTTTAGAGACGCATTAGGGAAACAAAACAAAGAGTCAAGTGAAGTAAAGAGGGGCGAGTGCGAGTGCGGGATGAAAGCGGAGGTAAAGCCTCCCCCTGCTGCTTTCAAGCCTAAAATAGGTGTAATTCAAGCGCCGCCTGAGAGATAATGTGAGAATGGGCCGCTGTCAGATACGCCACGTCTTTGTGTGCCCGACATTGTTCTGTTCTCCTATTTGTTGGTTTTGTAGGGCGGCCCAGAAAAGAAGACAACACGTCTGGTGCCTTCACTTTGTATGCAATGAGGGTGAGCTAAACTATCACTAGTTGTACGTCTAGTTGATTAATCGACCTGTAAGATTATTCTGGATTCAGGTTCACATTTATAAGGAGGCGGTTACTTCATATGCGTTCAAAAAATGGCTAGACGTAACAAAATGGATTTTAAGGTTAGCCTAAAAGACATTTTCCACACAATAAACAAAGTTGGGACACATAAAACAGTGCGTGACTTTGTAATTAACATTCGAGATGGTTCATCTAATAACCTGCTAGTTGATTTGGAGATTCTGCTGTTTTTTTGGCATTCATATACTTGTGTAAAGCGTTTTTCACATATTATATTTACAACTAAACTCAAACTTTGTGAACCATCTATAATGTTAAATAATGTTGCAGTTAACTAGCCATCCAGTAACCCGCTAGTTGATTAAGAAATGTTTAATTTTTTTGCATTCATGTACTTGCATAAAGTATGTTTCTCGCCTTATGTTAACAGCTAATCTCGAGGTTAAGATTAAACTCGCAAAACCAGTGCAAGACTTCATAATTATGCATTTTAGAAAGCAACAACACATAAAACGAGCTAGAAGCGAGTGCGTTTGGGCACTTTTGTAGAGTGTGTTTTGGGTTTTATGTTTATTTTTACATAGCCTGTTTGTTTACAGACGTTTGCATCTCTAATTTAAGTTAATATTGAAATTTCGTACAAATCGGTTCATGGTTTGAGACGTTGTTGAGGTCTCTTCTTTAGCCTCCATTTGTTGTCCGTTTATGCTCAGTGTAGACATTAACGAGACCACATCAGTGTTTTTAATAACATGCCTTTTTTTTATGACTGTAGGGTATATAATCTCCCACTATCAGTCTCTGCTTTTTAATCGTGACATCCTCAAAATTGCTCCTCGCGTTTATCTTGTGTCTGTGTGCGGACCGCTGTGTTTCAGATGTTTACTAGGCAGTGCACATCGTCCCAGAGCTCTAATCACTCCATCCCCCCTCAAACCCCCCGGCCACCGAAACCCTCCGCACGGCGCCGTCTGATTGGCTGGGATGTCATCTGCTGTACTCTCACAGGCTCTGATCGCTAATTACTGTCTTGACAGTTTGTCGTACAGCACAGCCGGCTGAACGGGGGACATTTTGTTGTTGTTCTTGTGTCATTTTCAGTGTTGGAGAAGCTTTGAAACTAATTTGTGAAGTTTCCAACACTGATTAATCAATTTCTTTACTTTTTTTCTTGTTAATATCTCATTTCACTCTGAAATGCATCGATTGCGGACGTAAAAATTGGGTTGCGATCTGTTTCACATTGACTTTATAAATCATTTTTGTTCTTATAAGCACCTGTTTTAAAGGTGCAGCCCACACACGTCATGGAGGTGGACTTGTGGTCGTACAGCTGCGCCACACACGGGCTTTTATTTAGACACACACACACAAAGCGAGTGGATGTCACCTCTGCGAGAGGTTGCCAACTGCATGATGTCATCCTCACCGCCTCCCTCATGCTCGCTCTTGCGCTCATAAATCAACATGTGGAGGAGACGTTTTTAATCAAAAAGAAAAAAGGGCTGTGAATAAATCTGGCCTGTGGTAATAAAGCTGGGGGCTTGTTTGTGTGTGTGTGTGTGTGTGTGTGTGTGTGTGTGTGTGTGTGTGTCTGCACACTCATAAGCTAATCGCACACACACACACACACACACACACACACATATGCGCAGTCTCCATCCTCACTATATATACACTGCCCGGCCAAAAAAAAAAAAAAAAAAAAGTCGCTGTTTGGTTTTAAATAGGCAAATGCATAAGAGTCTATGACTAGATGATTATTGCAGTGATTATTATGTTTCTAGCATATTATATGTCTGGCAACAGATGTTCTTTTTACCCTAATTGATGGAGTGTGTAGCTTTTCATTTCTTAAACAATCATGTAGGAAGACACATCATAGTCCAGGATGACAATGTCAAGATTCATCCGGCTCAAATTGTGAAAGAATGGTTGGAAGGGAACATGAAGAATCATTTCCACACATGAAAATCCAGACCTTAAAGGGTTAGTTCACCCAAAAATGAAATTTCTGTCTAATTACTCATGTCGTTCCACACCCGTAAGACCTTCGTTCATCTTCAGAACTCAAATTAAGATATTTTTGATAAAATCCGATGGCTCAGTGAGACCAGCAAGATAATTAACACTTTCAGATGCCCAGAAAGCTACTAAAGACGTACTTAAAACAGTTCATGTGACTACAGTGCTTCAACCTTAATGTTATGAAGCAAAGAGTATACTTTTTGTGCACCAAAAAAACAAAATATCGACTTTATTCAACAATATCTAGTGATAGGCGATTTCAAAACACTACTTCATGAAGCTTCGAAGCTTTACGTATCTTTCATTTCGAATCAGTAGTTAGGAGCGCGTATCAAACTGCCAAAGTCTTGCCCCCCAGTGGTGAACCATTGAAATTTCGAAACACTAACACTTTAACGAAGCCTCGTTTACTGAAATCACGTGACTTTAGCAGTTTGATATGTGCTCCTAACCACTGATTCAAAACAAAGGATTTGTAAAGCTTCGAAGCTTCATGAAGCAGTGTTTTGAAATCGCCCATCACAAGATATTGTTGAATAAAGTCGTTATTTTGTTTTTTTTGGTGCACAAAAAGTATTCTCGTCGCTTCATAATATTAAGGTTGAACCACTGTAGTCACATGAACTGTTTTAAATATGTCTTTAGTAGCTTTATGGGCATCTGAAAGTGTTAATTGCCTCACTGAGCCATCGGATTTCATCAAAAATATCTTAATTTGTGTTCTGAAGATGAATGAAGGTCTTACGGGTGTGGAACGACATGAGGGTGAGTAATTAATGATAGAAATTTTCATTTTTGGGTGAACTAACTCTAAATTTATTGAAAGTCTTTGGGATGTGCTGGAGGAGACTTTATAGAGTGCTCACCTCTTGCATTGTCAATACAAGATCTTGAGCAAAAATTGATGCACCTCGTGATGGAAATAACATCACAATATTTATTTCGATCAAGAGGTGCATCAATTTTTGCTCAAGATCTTGTATTGACAATTAGGACTGCATGATTAATTGCGATTAACATGAACTCGAGCTTATACAGATTTGGCTTAGTGCGATTATAAAATCACAAAGGTTGCAAATTATTTTTTTTATGCGCAGCTTGTCAGTGAAACTCGCCTCTGTGATCAGTAGAAAATGCTGCTCCATCTGAAAGCACTTCGATTTTGAGTCGCTTATAATGTGCATTTGAAAAAACAACATGCGTTAAACATCTTTCCAAACATGAGAAGCATTTATGAACCTCTTGTCCAACAAAAGACAACATTTAATAGCTTGTTTTTATTCCAAAATCACTTCATAACATCAGTTGAGTGTTTGAAAACATCCTTCTGTGAGATGATGTGGCTTCTTAAACAGAATAAGGCACACAACATATTATTTCATAGTATTATATACAGTGATAAATGCTATGTCGATTAGCATTGCATTATAAATATACTTTATTATCATGAAAATACCCAGATAAACCATATATTGTCATAGTCATGTGTTTTATTAATCATGTTTAATCAATCAACGCATTGCAATAGTATGATGCCCATTGGGAATATGCCTTCTGCGGGGCATATTTGGGGTTTCTGCACAAGAGCGCACTCTGGCTTTCAGATGGAGCATTTACTACTGATCACAGAGCCGTGCTTCACTGACAAGCTGCGCATAAATAAATCGCAGCCTTTGCCAAATCACGTGCGGTTTAATTTCGATTAATCGCGCAGTCCTGTTGACAATGCTTGAGTCATGTGTGGAAATGATTCTTCATGCTCCCTCCCAACAATTCTTTCACAATTTGAGCCTGATGAATCTTGACATTGTCATCCTGGAATATGGCCATGATGTGTCTTCCTACATGGTTGTTTAAGAAATGAAAAGCTACACACTCCATCAGTTAGGGTTAGAAGAACTGCTGCCAAACATATAACATGCTAGAAACATAATAATCACTGTAATAATGATCCAGTCATAGACTCTTAAGTATTTGCTTATTTAAATCCAAACAGTGACCTTTTTTTTGGCCGGGCAGTGTACATATGATCATGAGAAACAGTTTCAGTACAGTGTGTCCAGACTTTTGATTGCTAGTGTATGTATTAGCATTATATCAACCCGCGCTTTAGTCTCTATCCTTCAATCTGGGACGAGGCGTCAGATGGGGGTCCGCTTTCCCACAATCCTCCACATGAGCTCTAAAAACAGTCTATTCAGCTTGGGTGTGCCTCTGTCTAACCACACAACACCCAATCTGAACCTCTCACCCCCCTGAAAACCTCCAGCGTCCAGACACCCTGTCCAGCGCCGCATTGACCAGACCAAAATACCCCGTGTCGAAATTGTACACCACAATCTGCACAATGCTATGCTCCATAAAAATCACTTTTGTGTTTCTGCTCCCTCAGAATACCATTGCTCAATAACGGAGGCTTGTGTTATTCTTCCATTTCGAGTGTTTATGTTCTTGCTTAGCGGGAAATCTACAATGATTTCCTGTGGCCGTCGCTATATTAGGAATCCCGCCAAAGGCTTATTTGTTGTCGTTCCTCAGAACGATGCTCGCTACGTCGTGATATTTCGGGAAATGGCATGCCACGGAACGCTGTAGCGTTTAGCAATCTCTTTAAGTGTCCGCATGCAGCCTGCGCCCTTGCCAGCTCCCCTCCGCTTTGATTGACTCGGGCAGAAAGTGACGAGAGCGATTTCAATAATTTATTTTCCCTTTGAAGCTTCCAAGTGAGAGATTTGAGTCCCCTGAGGGAAAGTAACCCCCCCCCGCCTTGTCTCTTTAAAGTTATCAGCTAAAACGCCTGAATGTCCCTCATTACCTGCCTTGTACAGTGCCGTGGTTTAACCTCCCCAACACAGCTCGATTGCTAAAGTAAATCTCTGATTTTCACCGCTCAAGGCGGCATCTGTGGACCACACCAAGGTTCTTTCAGGTTGCTTGTTAAAGGGATAGTTAGCCGAAAAAGAAATCCCGTCATTGTTTACTCGCCCTTATGACGTTCTTTCATAGAGCACCAAAGGAGACATTTTGACACGCGTTCGTGCTGCTCTTTTCCAACAATTGTGACTAGGGCATGTCAAGCTCAAGAAACTAGAAGAAAAGCACAGTAAAAGCTGTATTCTAAGTCTTTACAGGCAAAATATGTTGAAGTTTACTTTATTAAAGCAAATAATGACGTATATAACTTTGGCGCTCAAAGTTGGATGCTAATTGTGCAGATTTCTGTCGTTTGAATATGCGAACGTACAAATCATATTTCTCAGATTAGAAGGGTTAGTTTTTCTTTTGTAGATCGCCAAAGGAGATATTTCGACAAATGTTCATGTTGCTCTTTTCCAAGAAGTGTGACTAGGGCATGTCAAGAAATGACAAAAAAAGCACATGAAAACTTGTTTGTATTCCAGATGCATTAATGTCATAATTAAAAATATTGGTTCTACAAGTTGGACGCTAAGTTGGTGCAGATTTCCACGGTTTCAAGTTTAAATATGCAAAAGTACAAATGAGATTTCAGATTTACGAAAGAAAGAACGTGTTTTGCACTCAAATATATGGTGCAACTTTAGAAGATTTGGAATATAGTGCACAAGTCATGTGGATCTTGTTATCGTTTACTCTCCCTCATGACATTCCAAACCCATCACTATTTCTGTCGTAGAGCACCAAAGGAGATGTTTTGACGAATGTTCATGTTGCTCTTTTCCAATAATTGTGACTAAGGCATGTCAAGCTCAAGAAATTACAAAAAAAGCACAGGAACATTGGTTACACTTCAGTATAGGGAACACATATAAACTATTAACTATGAGTTATCCCTCAATAAACTCCTAATTTACTGCTTATTTATAGTTAGTAATGTAGTTGTTAAGTTTAGGTATTGGGTAGGATAAGGAATGTAGAATAAGGTCGTGCAGAATAAGGCATTAATATGTGCTTAAGTACTAATAAATAGACAATATTCTAGTTAAGATGCATGCTAAAAACAACCAGTTAAAAGACCTTAAAGTAAAGTGTTACCAAACATTTTTCCATATGACTTGTGCAATGTATTCCAAGTCTTTGCAGGCAAAATACGCTGAAATTTGCAAAGTTATTATACTTTATGATGTCATTTGCTTTAATAAATAACCTTGGCGCTCCAAGTCGGATGCTAATGGTACAGATTTCTGCCATTTCTTGCGTGTAAAGTTTGAACGTGAAAGTTTTAGGTCCTGTTATTGATTACTCACTCTCATGTCATTCCAAACCCATGAACTTTGCTTTCGTAGATCGCTAAAGGAGACATTTCAACGAATGTTCGTGCTGCTCTTTTCCTGTGACTAAGAAAGGTCAAACTCAGGAAACAGCAGAAAGCACTGGACAGTATGACTTGTGCAATGAACTCTTTGCATGTGAAATAGTTGCCTTCAATGTCCTATAATGATGAGCAGATGGTAACTATGCCTTTGAACTATTTCCATTTTGTCGACATCGAAGGCAACAATATATAAACAAACCTTTGTGCCATATGCAATTGGTCTTCTGTATGTATAGCGAGGCCGAAGATCAATTTTCAGCCAAGGCTGGACAATAAAGTACAACTAAACTAAATATGTTGACATTTGCAAAGTTATTAGCTCAGGCAAATAATCAAGAGAATATAGTCATACTTAAAAACGCTGGCACTCCAAGTTGGGCGCTAATAGTGCAGATTTCCAGCATTTCTTGTTTGTCAAGTTTGAATATACAAACACATTATTTTCAGTTTTACAATGGAAAGAACTTAAATTTCTTCCTCGATCACAATATGCTTACAGTTCAAACACAAAGAAGTCTTAATTTAAGTGGGTGCAGATTTCCGCAATTGAGAATTTCAGACATTCATAGGAAAGGACTTAATTTTCTGTCTGTCTCTCATGCAAATCTATCGTATGACGTCAGGAAACTTGGAATATAGTGCACAAGTCCTTTGGACTAGTATTATGGGAGCTCTCAAGCTCACTATATGCTTTCATTGTATGGAAAAGAGCAGCTTGAACATCCATCAAAATATCTTCCACAAAACAGTAGGTTTCAGATGCATGATGGTGTGTAAATTACATTTTCATCTCTTTAAAATCCTCCTCTAGACGATTTGACCAGCAGATGGCGCCTTGTGGATCGTGTCACCTCCACCTGCTGTATATATAGACACACACACACACACACACACACACACTTTCCTGAGCAGCCCAGATTAATCATGAAGCAGATTAGCAGGCTCGGATTTGCTGAATGTCAAAAATGATTATTGCATGTCACCTTCGTGATCCTGCATCACCGGCTGAGCCCTTTCCCTGAGTCCCATCAGAGTCCATAGATTGAAAAGACTCTCTTTGTGGCTCCAAGATCAGTTTGCAAGCAAATTTGAATTTCTTTCCGCTTTACAAGAGAGAATAAACAGTTAATCAAGAGGCCTTTGACAGTATTACATGTACTGAAGTGAATATTTGATGATTTTGTTTGTGTTTTTGATCAGAACCCAGTCGTTTTAGTTTGTTTATTGTTCTCATTTGCATAATTGATGTCACGGCTACAATTAAAAGCGGTCAACCATTGAATTCAAGCCTGACTGACATAATAATGTTGTTTGTGTTGTCTTTCCTTGGCTAGTGAGGCTCTTTATTCAGCAGTATTTGGGTTTTAGCGTATATCCTGCTTGGCTCCTTCCCTTCATATCTGTGTATTTTATCATGATCTCCTTGTGAATATTCGTGATGTGAGATTCCCACGGCCCGTGCCGTCCACTCCGAGGACTTTAACCCTCGAGCGATTGCAGGTGTCCGTTTTTACGAGGCCTGTCAACAAGTACCAATCGCCCGAGGACGCTGCAAATCACATTAGATTGTTGCAATTTCCTCCTCGTCTCAGTAGCCCGGCTGTTGCAAAATTGGCCTTATTGTTAAACTTAATTTCCTAAAGCTCTCCGTAGACTTTGGCTTACTCACCCCGCACCTGCTAAAGATTTTCTTATCCAGACTTCTCCAGAAAAAAAGTGGCTCTTTGGGGTCGGCTTGAAGTATCATAATCAGCGGTAATTGTAGTAATATGACAGGAGAATTGTGGGAAGAGGACAAGCACAGGCGAAACATGCGACTTCCCGTTGTTGATGGCTTGTGCACTTGCATAGAGTATCTTTATGAGCCCTTGTTCGTTTAAGTCCTATTTTCTACTTTATTTTTTAAGAAAACAAAATAGACACGAGATCATTTTTGACATGCAGATAAAAAATAAGAGATGCACTGAGCTGATAAAAATGAGAAGCAAAAGTCCCCATTAGTGTACCAGTAAATCTCATCCGATAATTGAGATGTTTAATATACTGTATCTTGTTTGTTTGTTTGTTTGTTTGTTTGTTTAAAAACTGAAAAGTCATTGTATTAAAGAAACTGGTGTATTAAATTAATTATTATTATTTTTATAATTTTTTTTAAACCGGTGCATGAGAGACAAATGCCAGTATTTTATTTTATTTTATTTTATTTTATTTTATTTTATTTTATTTTATTTTATTTTATTTTATTTTATTTTATTATTATTTTATTTATTTATTTATTTATTTTATTTTTTTTACAATCTCAATTGTTTTTATTATTTAAATTATTTATCATTATTTTCTTTTCTTTTCTTTTGCAATCGCAATTGTGATTTTATTAATAAAATTATTTATCATTATTTTATTTTAAAAATGAAAAGTCGTTGTATTAAAGAAACTGGTGCAGATCTCAATTCAGAGATCTCAATTGTTTTCAATTATTATTAGAATTTAATTTTTTAAAACCTTTTTTAATAATACTTTTTTAAGACTGAACTCATTATTTTAAAGAAACCGGTGCATGAAACATAAATGCCATTTTATTTTATTTTATTTTATTTTATTTTATTTTATTTTATTTTATTTATTTTTTTTACTTTATTTTACTTTTTTATTTTAAAACTGAAAAGTCAATTCACACAATCTCAACTGTGATTTTATTATTAGAATTATTTATCATTATTTTATTATATTTTAATGTTTAAGACATTATCTAATAGAAACCGGTGTGTTAGTCCCAAATGGCGCTGTCATGCTGGGCTGTATAAGACCCAAATGACCCGCTTATGGTTAATGATGACCTCATGAAAACATCTGCACAAAAACCACATTTGACCTTTACTGCCATCTGTTTCGAAATCATTTTTGAGTCGATTTAGTTGCTCACAGATGCTCTGAGTTATGCTCTGCAAAATTTTTGATATTTTTGATATATTTTTACTAGTGTGTGCAGGACACTATAGTTCATTTATGTAAGTGAGGATAGCAAAATAAAGTGAACTGTGACATATTATACCCAAAAATTCTTCATACAGTGGACTACCAGTAAAATTTGGAGCCAAAAATGATTCAGACACTTTGATCATGTTTTGCTGAAGTGTTATCTGACATAATTAAGATTAATTTTCTGACACAGTTTAACTCTGAGATCTTCTCATATTTTATTACCGTTTTTTTCAAACTATAGTGAATAAACTGTATTAATGAATGTGTCTGAATACATTTTGGTTTGACTGTATATCATGTTTTTCCCCTTCTTCCTTTTATCGTTCCTCCACATGCTCTCCTGGTTGAGACTGTTAGTCTTCTGCATCTTCTGATGAAGCCGTCGCAGCAGTCGATTAGCCAGCGCCACTAGTGAGAGACGCCAGAGTCGCGTGTTTCCATAGCGATGTCTGAAGTCAGATCTGTTGACCGATAGGCATGTTGGTTTCATGTGGCCGGAGAGAGAAAGAGAGAGTCCAATTGAACCGCGGTCGGTCTGAAGTCAGTCGAGCACACGGCCACAAATCTCTGCGTTCAAGCAGGCGAAGCTAAACCTGCGGCAGTTCTTTTCCTCTCCAGACACTCACCAGGACTTTCTCTTCTAGTTTTACTCGTTTTGTCATCACAAAGATTTTCAGTTAAATCTGCAAGACCTCTTTTGTCATTTTGGGGTTGCTGTGAATCCAAAGACGACCACAAGGACCTTGTTTGTGTCTATCGTTGTAGCAAACGTATGTTAGTGGACAACACCATGGTTTTTACAGGTAGCTTGTTGACCGAAAAAAATCATCCCATCATGTCGTTCCAAACCCGTATGACTATTATTCCTCCGTAGAGCGCAAAAGGAGACGTTTTGACGAACATTCACGCTGCTCTTTTACAAGAATAGAGTGACCAGAGATGTCAAGCTCAAGAAAGGATAGAAAAGGACCTGAAAAGTTGTCCGTATGACTTGTGTGATGTATTCCATGCTTTTACATGCAAAGTATGTTGAAATTTGTGAAGTTATTAGCTTTATTAAAGGGTCAATGATTTGACGGGTCATTTTTTTTTTGTCCAAAGGCCTTAATAATAATAAAAAACAAAGATATGACATCCAAAGTATGTGAGGTTGTACAGCTGGATCTCTTTTATTGAATCTAAAAGGTTTTAATTATATTTTTCTACATATAAAGATATTTTAAAGATTTTAAAGTGCCAAAAGGTCATTCAGTTTAACCATCCAAAGGCCAATACAGACATTTCATTAGTGATTAAAATATCTTAAAATGTAATAAATGTATATATTTTTTATTCTGACATTATAACATCATATATCAACATAGTGCAAAATGATATTAAAATTATGTGTAGAAGTCGTTGCTTTGTTATGAGAATGTCGGGAAAAATGAATTTCATTGATGTCATTTGGAGTAACCAATATAAAGGGACCATTTTGGATGTCAGGATCATGTGACAGGATGTGACATCATTCAGACACCTGCAAAGGACCTCATGGTTTTGTGAAGCAAAGTAACTAACTCTCTCTTAACTATTTGAAAAATGTTTTTACTTGATCATGCGCATGTTGTGAAACATCAGGTCATTCGGTACAACCGCTGTAAAACATGGAAAATGTTGTGATATTTTAAAAGCTTGTACTAAATATAATGTGTTTGATTGTCCTTTTGCTAGCTAGCTAGATATCAACCTGTTAGCATTGTTTGAAAATATCGTCATTCGGTAAAACCAAAATTTTGGTTGAACCGAATGACTCTTTTGGGACAAATTTTGTCCATCAAATGACAAAAGCAGTGTTAATTGATTATAAAAACCACAATATCTCATTGTTAACACTTAATAAAACTTCAAAATTAATTATATCTCCATTAGGTTTTTTACACTTTTAAAAACCTTATTCGTCAGTGACCCTAAAGCAAATAACATCATAATTAAAGACATTATCGCTACCGGTTAGATGCTAAAGGTGCAGATTTCACAAATCTCCATGTTCAAACAGGTGAAGCTAAACTTGCGACAATCCTTTTGCTCTCTGTCAGAGTTTTACTCGTATTGTCATAACATAGACTTTCAAGTCTACAAGAACTTTTTTGTCATTTTTGGGGTTGCTGTGAATCTAAAGATGAGCGGAAGGACCTCCTTCGCATCTAGGATTACAGCAAACGCACTTTCCATAATGTTAGCGTCAAACCCGGTCTTGTTCCTTATTATAAGAACAGGTGCTTGACTTGTATGTAGAGTCGAAACATTACAGATGTTTAGGCCGAAACATGCCGCTCACATTGATTTCTCAAATTACAGCCACTTAGGACATTATCTGGCACTGGGATCCCCGTAATTGCCTTTTTCAGAGGTAAAGTACATATGATACCGAAATGTGCCTTTTTACCCTTTCAGATAAGCCTCAATCAGCGGTTGAAAGGTGGCTATTTTAAACAAGATGGGCGGCAAGTGATGCTCTCTCCCCTTTCCTAAAACGCCCCTGATGGGCTGCCATTTTTTGCGCCAGCATTTTTCTAATTCTCAGCATAATGGAGCTGTTTTTTATAAGCTTCGAAAGGGTTTTTTTACTCCGTTGATTATGGTGTTAGTCATCTACCCGCGTCTATCACCCCGAGCCTCCCATTATCGGAGACTCACCAAATGGAGGCGGCAGAATCATGTTATTGGAAGCGTTTCAGTAGTCCTGCAGTTCCTAACGCCAGAGAAAGAGTCTGAAAGGAGATGAAGCATGTGAGAAAGAGATGAAAATAAATAATGTATGTATATGCATGTATATCACCATTTGTTTGGCACATCTGTGCTTTGTTTGTGTCGGCAGAATAATGAAAAACGTGTTTATTTGGTATTGTTTCTCCTTCAAAGTGTACTGTAAACAGAAGTAAGTCTCGGCTAGTGGAAAGGTTAATTGTGCGAGTGATCCTCTTTGTCTGGTGAAGTAGCGCAGCTCGTCAAAGCTTCTCTATTACACCCACAAGCTCTCGTCAGACGCGGCTGTCAGAAAATCCATAACTGACTGCGCTGCAGGCTGTCGCATGTGGCCACTAACGGTCATGGGTAAAGCGTCGATACGTGGCCAGCGGGAATGTGTGACCTCGGGCTACACAGAGCGGCTACACCGCAGAGGTTAAACTGTAGGGAGCTAGTCAATCCATCACTCACGGCTGGTTTTTCTGACCCTCGTCTTGTAGTGTACGTTTTTGTGCTCTACCAAATAATTATGACTCATACCAACCAAATTGGTAGACCTGTGTGCGTTGCGCTCTGAAAGTTAAGCTTTCTTAACTTCAGAATAAAACAGAAAGACCTCGGGCATCATCCTCTCCACTCTCTGGAACTTCAACGCTTCAAGTGTGTTTATCCGCACCCGGAGATTCAGGGGCTCGCCTGCCTGCCCACGGGCGGTTAATAATTAATTTGCCGTGCTTGCCTGACCGTTTGATCATCTCCTCATATCTGTACGCTTTCTGGATTTTAGCATGTTCCCCTAGAGAGCCTCTTCTCATGTCTTGTTGTGTCAAGCTTGACCTACTGCCCCGTGGAGAGAAAAAAGCGAGCGCCAGCGGAGGCCCACCGAGAAGAGTCGAGGTAGACGGCATGATAATTTGATGAGCCGAGAACAAACTGTGCTGGGTTCTGATGGGGAAAAAACCCCCAAAAAAACACATTTTTATTTTCCAAAACTAGCGTAATCCATAAAGAACAAGCAGTAATGGTAGACGGAATGACAGACCCTGGTCTCCAGAAGCTGGAATAGCTAAGTCACGACAGGAAGGCAGAATGATCCATTGTTACCGACTGTCAGCCCCAATCATCTCTGGATGTCATTAGCTTACAGCTGGCATGTCTTGTGCGAAACGTGTGTGGGGTTTTGGATGCTTCACCTGACAAGGAGCTTTCAAATCGTGGCAGAATTGCAGGTACTTTATTATACATTGGCTAATAAATTATTCACAATGGCGTCGACGTGCGCATTGTCTGTGGTGTAATTACCGGCGTGCTGAAACACAGGCACTTTCCATTTGCAGCGGTTTCTCGCCGACATTTCTATCATAGCAGAACAGGTCACTAGCCCACTTCAGTCCTAGTCCTCTCGATCGCTATTTTATGGTCGAATGCACTTTGAGTACTGTTAAATTGCATGTATGTGGGTGTGTGTTCAATTACTCTGTAATTTAATTTAATTGATTTGCTGTTGCATTGGCCTTGTGACGAATTGGTTTAGCTTCACTTAAAGCATACTAGCAGCATGCAACTCGTACTATTTCTGCAGTATGTACATTTTCTGTATATACTGAATGTATGACATGCTTTATTTACCAAACAATGTAGGTATTTTTCCCACAATGCAATGTGTTTACATGTGAACATGAATTAACTGTCTGGTGCTCTTCGGTCTGAAAAATTTTATGTTTTTTTTTATTTTTTTTTATTTTTTACTTCATCGGAATGGTAAGAAACTTGGTAAAGGTATTGGCACTTGCTATGTGAAAAAAAAAAAAAAATCATGGACATGATGCGAAAAGGTTAAATGGTCCTGAAAAAAATAGTCGCGGTCAAAATTGAGCACATTGGAAATGAATGTGAGACGAATTTCATCTAGTGAAAACTTTTGGTACCGCGTCCAAACAAAATTTTACTGAAAGCTCATTTTTTGCGATATCAAGCTCAAATTTGGAACACAGCTTGTTTAGATTTATGGCTTTGATTTTCTTGCAGTTTTATAGTAAAACTTGTTTTTGAAAATGTGTATTTCATATAAAAATATTTTTGTGCATTTTTCATAACAGCGTAAAGTTCTGTAACTTTTTTAAAGTTAACTTTTGAAAACTTTTTACACTTCAGCAATAATTTGCCAAGTGTCGTCTTTGAAAAGAGATCAAAATTAAGTCTGTGCTCTAAAGCATTCCAAATTTATCACAGGTCTATGCTCAAAAAGTGGATCATAACTACAGCATAAATATAATTTAGTTACATAAAACCCCTAAAAATACTAAATACTAAATAAAAAACATTATCGAACTAAAATACAGTACATTCGTTTAATTGAAATAAAAAAAAATTCTGTCATTTGACCGACACGCGAAGAGCACCAGAGGGTTAATATCAGCTGTAATTTTTCTCTTTCTTGACTCATTTGGCCAGACTGCCCAGACTTTTTTTTTTGTACGAAGCCATTACATGCTAATTCAACATGGTGAGGTTACTTGAAAACAATGTTGAATATGTTAAAACATTTGATGTAACATTTAGCGTACTGTTACACATGCTGTTTTTGACTAAACATAGAAGACAGAATTGCAAATAGTAAGCGAGTATTCCATTCTACACATTGTTATAGTGATGAGGCTTGAAGCTAAATGCTAATAGTATTTTGCTTGTTTTCTTGTTTAGCTGCACCCCAGTTTACAAAAAGACCTCAAAACATGATCGGCGTCTCCGGGGGTGTTGTATCCTTCGTTTGCCAAGCCACAGGTGACCCCAAGCCACGAGTAACCTGGAACAAGAAAGGGAAGAGGGTGAACTCTCAACGCATCGAGGTAAGTCTTAGCATGCTAGCACTTTAAGATCAAACGTATCAGTTGAATAAGTAGTATTTCTCACAAAATGTCATTAAAATCATCTGGAACTGTTTTTGGGTTAGATCTAAAGTATGAAGCACACAGCATAGCTTCTGTGGGTATTTAGCAGAGCTAGTCTGTGTCTTATTTTCCTTGCTTGTTGCATTTTTTTGTCATAACACAGCTGGCAGCTGTAGTGTCTTGATCGATGTTTAGTGTATCTTAATTAAAACTAGCTCTGCATTTAACCATTCTGTCACTATTCAACAAAGATGAAAAACTTCCCTTAAAAAAAAAAAAAAAAAAAAAAAAAGATCAACACAAAAATGCGTTGGCGGTTCCGATCCACTCGTAGGCGCAAACCCAAGAGTATGCTCGAGCTCAAATTATCATCTTTGTTGCGTTTAAAAGTTATTTCGTGAGGGGTTTGAATTAATTCGTTTTCCCTGAAGGCTTTGCTTTGATATTGATCTACACACACTTAGGACAGTGTGCCATCACTGGGCTGCTTCTCATTATCGTAGCCTTGAAAACTCACCAAAAAAAATGAAGAGAGTTTTGCCACTGGCTTACAAAGAGCCTCGTTCCTCTTTGTCATTCCCTATTGATTCGTGTGACTGTTTCGCTACAATGACATCAAATGCGAAAGCACCGCAGGAGCCTAATTAACTCTCTTGCATAATTTGAGCTCACAGCAAAATATAGATGTTGCAGGATATTTTGGAGCCTTAAAATAGAAGCACAACAATTTTTATCAGAATTAACTGAATGTAAGCATAACCTGAAAAGGGTTAGGGTTAAGTTAAAAGTTGGGGATGCTGGTTGACCAAGGAAGCGAGAACACCAGCATCCGAAACTTTTCAATTAGGAAGTTATGTGTCATTTACCAAGACCATTCCCCCTAGAGGAACCAGGAATTAAGTGCCTTGCTTTCGGGCACTTGGGATTGGTAACGCTCCAGTTCTGGGATTGAATTCATTGCCTTTTTGTCTCTTTAACCACCAGGCAACTGTTAATGACATTTACCATGAAGCTTTTCAATGAAATATTCCAAACCCACTCTTTGTCCTTCTCACACAGACAATAGAGTTTGACGAAGGTGCGGGGGCCGTCCTGAGGATCCAGCCTCTCCGGGCGCCTCGAGACGAGAACGTCTACGAGTGTGTGGCGGAGAACAGCGAAGGCGAAGACAGTGTCCAAGCTACGCTGTCCATCATAAGAGGTAAGAGTACAGTAATATGGGTTGAGTGTCCAATCCTGCTTCAAGAGGGCCAACGTCTTGCAGAGTATCTCTGCCTGGAAGTTTCTACACCAAATACTATAGATATAGAAAGACGGTTCACTCCTTATGAATGGGAGAAACTGCAATGTGCATAATGGCAGAATACATCCTTCCTGAAAGAGTGAAAGAGCCAATCGCTTTTTGGTAAAGTCATTGTGTCACTGCGGCTGCCGTTAGAAGCTCCGGTTCCCTCCAGAAACCTGAGATTTGCACTTAGGAGAGCTTTTTTAACGCTATTTGAGCATAAGAAACAACATTTATGGTACAGCTCATATCAGATTTTGTTGCTGGTTTGAAATATGTTATTTAATTGTGAGTTCGGCAAGCAGTTTGAGATTTTAGGATTCCAGCTAAATGATTCAAATAGATAGGACTTGCAAATATATCTGCCTTTCCTTAAAAAGGGACTTTGTCTACACTTTCAGAAAAAAAGGTAGAAAGGCTGTCACCAGGGCAGTACACTTTTAATAGATACAACTTTGTACCTTATTTACCCATAAAGGGTACAAATTAGTACCTAAATTGTACATATTAATACCTGATGAATGGGTACCACACCAGTGACAACTGTAGTGTAGTGATCCTGAGGAACTTGATAAGTTGGTTCAGGTGTGTTTAATTAGGCCTGGAGGGCGACCCTCCGGGAACAGGATTGGATTCCCCTGCTTTAAGTTTGTACTACGTATCCCCCTGGGGACCCACCTACAAGAATGTTTTAGATATCTCACTAATTAAAACACCTGATTCAACTCGTCAGCTTCTTAGTATGATGAATGGGCAACATTCTGAGAGGTGAGTCCCGAGGACTGGAGTTGAGAAACACTACACAAACCTTTTGGATAAACTTGACCAGCATTGTCTGGTTAACTTGAATGTGTCCCAGTATTACAGTTGCAGAAACTCTAAATCCGTCCTGGCCGGTTGCAGAACCTCTGTCGTCTTCACCATTGAGTTATGCATTTGTTCCCCGTGTGCTGAGGCCTTGTCATTGCCGAGCGCTGGAGCAGGCAGCTTGCAGGCTTCTTCCTGGGCCCAAACCCAAGCCGAGGGTTTTTGTAGGCAGCCCAGTTTTACATGAAAATCCTGGCTTTGGCAAGACCCATGCGGCTCAGGAAGGAACACAGGCGGTAGCACTAGGGAAAAAAAAAACGGCTGCTCCCCCCTTCGCTCTCTCATCCCCATCTGCTGTGGGCCCGCATTTACATCAAGCCTTATCACAAGAGCAAGCCCCACATGCACTCGTACAAAGGCCGACACATGTGTCCATGCGCTCCCAAAGGAGAGTGCTTCGGCTCCTGAGCGCCTGCGTGTACATCAATCAAAATCAATTAAACTGTCCACCATCATGCTCACAATTTGTGGTCTCGAGCGGGCACTTCTTTCATTTTGTCCCTGACCAACTTCTGAAGCTGGTGACTTCATTAAGTACTCAGTCACCTTGCCGTCTTCAGGGTGTGTCCGTCCGCCTGCGGCAGAGACAACACAGAAAGGCTTTGCTGTAAATCTGCCGGTGCTCTTTCCAGGGGCTTAGGTTTGTTTTTAGCTGCCTTCTGGCTGCCCACAAGAGCGGTGAGCAGAATGCTTAAGATGTGCCATCTGCTTTTCCACCGCGTCGCAGAGTCCTCTGAGAGTCCTTGGAGGAGTCTCGGAGAAAACCAAGGCAAAGACACCTGCAACCTTCGCTGCTTCTCCTCTGTGTCACTACGGGTGTTGAACCCTTTCTTCCCCTCCTCTGCTTTCTTCTCTTGTAGCCTCGCTGTTTTTCTCTTCATTCTGACCCTGGCTTTGAGCCCTTCTTGGCAGTCTTGTTCACCACCGACCCATAGCTAGCACTTCATACAGTCCAACACCAACAGCAGCCCAGGTTTTGCCATCTGCTCACACCCTCAAGGTGTCAGACGCTCGCACACTTCTTTACACATTCAGGTGTGTCTGGCCTTAACTTGCCCCTGGTCACGCTGTGAGAATGCTGGCTTCAGGGTGCTGGCCAACAAAAGATCAAAACGGTAACGCTGGACCGCACAGCTACGCGTTTGGCATCGTGCAACCCAAATCCAATGGTGTCAGACCACCTTTCCAAAAGCTCTTGTCCAAAACCCTATACTTTTTTAGACAGCATCTTAGGCTAATGCCAGATGTGAAGGCTTTTGCAGAAGTTAGGCTATGATGCCTAGTGCGGGGTATATTTTGTGGAAGGCAATCCCAGAATGCATTGTGCCAGGCTCAGTGGGAAAAAAAGTCCATCCAAGATGGCAAACAAGGCCAGTATCTATTCTACCTAATAATTGTGTGTGCTATGTATGTTTATGGGGTGCACCAAAATGAAAAATTTGGATGATCTTGGCCAATAATCAATTAATTATTCAATCTTATGTAATAATCAACACTCAAATAAGTAAAAACATTTAAATTGCACATAAGGATTTTATCAGTTTTTTAATAACAGAATTGTTTCCACTCCAGTTTGTTGGTGAAATATAAACATTTAAACAACAATTACCTGTAATAACTTTTACATGACAAATTTATTCAAACATACATTAAATAATGAAGACATCACTGACAGGTTAAGTAAAAATATAATGAATACAGTGCATATATTTAGCAAGATGCTCTTCTCTAGAGTTATTTTTTCTAACTAATGCGTTTATGGACACTGAATAGCTTTCTTGAGGTAAATGTGACATTAATTGACATTGTATAGCCTATAAGCTGTTTAATTGATGTCTTTCCTCGGTTGAAACACTGATTGAGCGATTACATGAGACAGGATTAATTTAGCTAATTTGTAACGTATCTTTCAACATACCTTCTGATGTTCATCCATGTTTATTTCATGCTATAACCAGTAGTAAAGAGAAAGAGATGATCAGTTCACGTGCTGCTTGATCCGTGCTGTCACGGATCTGTCGCGCCATATTAAACGGCACCAAAATGACATTTATTGTTGGAATTTTGTAATAAAATCAGCAGGGTTTTAAATTTGAGACTTTGCTTCATATTAAAAGTAACAAAGCACAAAGCTTTTTGTGATTTTTAGATAGCAGTCGCACTACAAATTTGTCTGCACATCAAAAAAACAAACAAACAGAACACCGAAAATAGCTGTTTCTTAGCAACTCTCTGTTAGCTTAGCAATATGCTAATGTGAGGAGCACTATTTGAGTTGCTGCCTATTAAGAATGTCTTAAATCAGTGCCTTTTATTAGAAGGTTGTAAGTAGACTGTGTTCTTATCTTTTTGGCAGTTTGTCTTGCTTTCTTCACCTCTTCTCATCTCCAATCTCATCCTTCACTTCCAGAGTTCGCGCTGTGACCCTTCCTCCTTCAAACTCTGGGCGCAGGAACTCGTTAGCACTGCAGAGCGCCAGAGAGGATGATCTCACCGCAGCCTATGCCTGTTTGATCAGACGCTTTTAATTGGCTGCTACCCTGCAGGACGAGCCGCGTTTGTTCTGCCGCTCCTCGCGCGGTTTTAATTGGACTGTTCTAAACCCCGACACTCGCCGCAGAACCCCTTTTATTAGCCATTTTTTTTAATCTCAGCTTTCGCGTTGCCATTTCCAAATTCGTCCCTGTCTCGTTTGTCGCACTCAAGCACAGTTTGAGAAATCTTAATGTCATGTTTCTCTCTCTGTGTCTGGATTGAAGTGTTTTTCTCTGATCAGAGATGCTCAGCACTTTTTGGATCTATACAGCAGAGTTCATATCTCATCGTCACACTTCCTTTATATATACACTATTTATTCTGAAATTGAATCATATTTTTTAAGACTCATATGTATCTGTGGGCCGGTTATGAAATACATTGCTGGGTTTCTCCAGCTCCATTTTGTGGATCAGGGTTAAACGTCTCTCCACATACCTGATAAACCACAGCATTGGATGCCCGGCCCCTGGGGGATTGTGGGTATTAGACTCGGTGTGTTCTTACAGCTCCGCCATGAGTGATTTGAAGTAAAAAGGCATTGCTGATTACCATTCCCGCTGTTCTCCGGTGGAAACGCCTGCGTCCAGTAGCAGAAAGTGCATTATAAAACATCAGTGCGCTGGAGGCCTTAGACACGGACCGCTACTTCCACAGCATGTGGCTACGACTTAGACGCGCGGCGTAAGAGCTAAAGCTACATTGTTTAACGTGGTTAAAAAAAAGCAGCACAATTTTTAGGGAGCTGCATCTTTAAGGTCCAACAAATCCAGCCAGTCTCTTTCTCCTCTTCTATTGATTCTTCTCTGCGAATAATCTCTCTGTCTATGGCTGATCCCCGTTGGGTCAATATGAGGCTGTAATTAGCGCTGGCCTGTGTTAGCAGGGCACATGGAGTAGAGTTACAGACACGCGGCTGGTGGCTAGCTGTTCGTTCAGATCGCTCCGTGTGGTTTCAGTGGTTATCTGTGGTGCTAGTGTGTTTTGAAGCAGATCTATTTTCCATTTTTACTAACTATTGACTCAACCACATGCGGTATGGTCACAAGTGCACTGTTTTAACCAGTATTTGGGTAAAATGCGTATTGGAGTGTTGCGTCGTTATCGTAGCAACATGCTAACAAAAAACATGGAAACTTTTTTTCAAAACGCACTGATTTTTTTCCCTCGAAATTGTCAATAAAACAAAGATTATTGGAGTACATTTTACAAGAAAATAAATTTCATTTATTTCTGTATTTCTTAAAAATAAATGTAAAAAATTAAATTCTTTCTTTGTAAATATTTGTGAAATTTACTAGCTAGTGAAAATGTAAAGCAATTTTCAGTGCAGTTTCTAATCATTTATTGTTTAACAATTGAACAATTATTATATTATATTATATTATGTTATATATTATAATTGTATTACTGTTTTATAAATATATATTTGAATAAATATTTTATTATTTTATTTATTATTTATTAAAGTAAAGTATTGATAGTATATTTATTATTTTATTTATTTGGTAACACTTTACAATAATGTTTAATTAATTAACATGAGTTAATGGATTAGGTATTATGAACTAAAAACAGTATTTTTACGCCATTTATTAATCTATTTTCATGTTAATTATACTATCGTTGATTGTTAATTCATGTTTTTTCATAATCCATTAAATAATATTCGTTTATGTGACTTGAAAAGTTATTGTATTAGTATATGTAGAAATTTACATCAGCTATTAATCTAGTTTGTTATAAGTCATCTAAATGATAATATATTTTTTTAATTTTTTAGTTGTCATCTAAAAAGATATGGCATTTTAGTCAGGGTAAACAAGACTAAAATAAATGAATGTTACGTCTTTTTAATATATAATTTTAATGTTTTTTTTTTTTATTTACAATTAGACATTATTTTCAATTTAAATGTTATTTTTGTTGTCTAAAAAGATATGCCATTTTAGTCAGGGTAAATTTATGAATATGTGAAGAAATATTGATTAAATTTAAGGGACATTTGCACATCCACCAAAAGCATGTGAAACCGAATAGCAATGACTGTTTGCGTCCTCTACTAAAGTGAGTGGACTTCAGTCGTGTCTCAGTCCTTTATCTCTCAGTCGTGGAAGTGAAACACGCTACACTAATGAGAGGAAAAGGAGCAGCGCGTGATAGAAGTAATGAAGATCAGAGAGAAGGAGAAGGAGTGGAGGATGACAGGGATTCGATTAGAGTGGAATACAGCTGTATTTGCCCAGTGCATTATGGGCGTCCGCGTCTCATAAACAAAAGCAATTCCCGTCCGCGCGCTCTCAGCTGCTCCCCGATGCATAATGCATTCATTTAGCCGCGTTAAGATCTGCCAAAACGCATGGACTCTGTCGCCTGCGCAGTCCATTATCGGCCGCTGCGTTTGAAAGCAGGAGACGGTCGTTTAGTATCTGACGTCTGATTATATAGCCTGAAACGTCGTAAGTGTCTCGCTGACATTTGCTTCCTGTTTGTTACCAAGAGATGATTGACAGCTGTTGAAATCAGGTTCATAAGCTTGTGTTGTGTGACCCCTCAGCAACGGGACGTCATGATGCGGTGATGAGAACGATCTCGCTCTTCAACTTTCAGAACACAAAAAGCAACAGGATTTTAAAAAATAACATTTATAGATACTGATTTTGGTGATTAAACCTATTTAATCATTAAATATTAATTAGTTTTATTACACAGTTGGTTGTATTAATTTTAATTAGCATTAGCCGCACAATGTCTTTAATTCACTTTTAAAGATTAAAATAAATTAAGGCTAATTAAAAAAAAAAATTCTAAATTTCTTTTAAATTTTAAGCATTTTTTATTATTTATTTATTAATTTAGCATTGAAAAAATTAAATTGGATGGATTTTTTTAAATTAAAGTGTAAAGATGACTGTATAGACTACATTTTATTTCATACTTTCAAACTACTGTTGAAAAAATCTAAATATTTTAAGACATTGTTGAATATTGCCTATCATAACGTTTATAGATATTGATTTTGGTATTTCAATCTCACTAGTTAATCATTAAATAGGAATGAGTTTTGTTATAAAATTGATTGTATTTATTTTGAAATGTCTTTAATTCACTTTTTAGTTTTTTTTTAAAAAAAATAAATGCTTTTTAATTAAAAAAAAATACAAAAATGCTTAATGTACATGTAGAAAACGGTTTAGTTATAGTTAAATATATTTTTTAAAATTAAAGAGCAAATTATTTATTATTTATATATTAATTTAGCATAGGAAAAAGTATTTTTTGATATTTCAGTGTAAAGATTTTGTTGAAAAAACAATGTTTTAAGACATTATTGAATATTACATATTAGTAGCACAATTTTTAAAATGACCTTTATTGATATTGATGTGATGTTAAAACCTCACTAGTTCATCATTAATCACACTTTGTGGATTTAAATTTTAGGGGGGGAAATTGAATTTAAGACTTTGGATTAGCATTAGCTGACTGTAAAAAGTTTTAAAAACTTGTCAGAAGTATTTTAGCTCTGAGGTCAAGCGAACGAATTCACCACATTCATGAATGAATCCTGCTGAAAGCTTCGCCGCTCTGGGTTTCTGTCTGTGATTTTGAGTTTGACCGGTCAGATTGTGTGCGGTGGATCCGTGTCGCTGTGAATTCGCACACAGCGCACGCTCGGCCTCGGAGAGAGGCGCTCTGAGGAGATTGGTGGAGACGAGTTTATGGCACTCGGATGCTTTGATCCTGTGAACCCGTAGAGCCGTAATCAAGCCTGATTGGGCACGGGGAGCGGACGGGGCGCTCGTCTCTGGAGGGGTTTGGTGCTCCTGCTCTCACTGCTGATGCCTTCTCAAGGAGGGCCACTTCATCCCGCGGGACATGATGGAGACGGACCTTCAGGTTTTAGCTTTTCCAGAGACATAAATAGTCAAATTCTTGTACATTTGTACATACAGTTCTGATTTCCCAGATCTAGTTCTTCTCCTCTGTTGGACACTGAAGTCGTCTTTTCTTTCTTGTCATGTAGCATGATTTATTTCTCATATATATATATATATATATATATAATATGTGTATATGTGTGTGTGTGTATATGTGTGTGTGTATATAATTATATATATAATTATTATTTTTTTTTAGTAAATTATTTTTTTAGCAAAGAATAATTCTTAAATTTGTCTTTGCAAATATCATCAAAAGGGGTTTTAAAATAACCTGTTGATATTGTTTTGGTGTTCAAACCTCACTATTTGATAATTAAATATGAATTAGGTTTTTTTAATAAAATGTATTTATTTATTTTTAGTAGCATTAGTCTTCAAATGCTGTTATACAGCACAATGCAAATTTGTGGTTTTAAATTCTGACTTTATTTCTCGAAATTCTGAGTTTTTCCTCTCAATTCCGAGTTTTTCCTTGCACTTCTGAGTTTATTTCTCACAATTACGAGTTTATTTCTCATCATTCTGAGTTTATTTCTTGCAATTCCAACTTTTTTCTCACAATTCCGAGTTTCTCTTGCACTTCTGAGTTTTTCATGCAATTCTGAGATAATTTCTTGCATTTCTGAGTTTGTCTCGCAATTCCGAGTTTTTTTCGCAATTCCAACTTTATTTCTTGCAATTCCAAGTTTATTTCCCACAATTCTGAGTTTTTTTTTCTTGCAATTCCAAGTTTATTTCCCACAATTCTGAGTTTTTTTTTCTTGCAATTCCGAGTTTATTTCTCGCAATTCTGAGTTTATTTCTTGCTATTCCAAATTTTTTCTCACATTTCCAAGTTTCTCTTGCACTTCTGAGTTTATTTCATGCAATTATCTTGGATAATTTCTTGCATTTCTGAGATTATTTCTCGCAATTCTAAGTTTATATTTCACAATTCTGACTTTTTCTCTCTATTCTTACTTTATTGCTTGCAATTCTGACTTTATTTCTCACAGTTTCGAGTTTATATCTTGCAATTATGATTTTTTTTCCTAACAATTCCGAGTTTATTTCTCACAATTGCAAGTAAAAATTAAGAACTGTAAGAAATAATCTCACAAGTCTGAGAAAAGCAATGTTTTCCCCCCTCATGAATGAGTGGCTTATTTTACTCTTGTGATTTTGGCCGTCCATCAGAAAGTCTCTTAAAGACTCGACTCGTGTAGGTGATCCTGTAGACCATCATGTGAACGTTCTCCAGCCGATGTTTGACTGGGTTACAGATCTCAGTCGCCCGGGCCGAACTAGCCTCAGCAGCAGCTGTAAATATTTAAAGAGCATCTCGTGCACTATGTTGTATCTCCTCAGACCTCTGCCATTCACTGTCTTAGACGGCTTTGGCACCAGCATCTGTTTCCTCGAGCGTACACGTCTTCATTTCAAACTTCAGGCCGATAACCGTTTGCGTGGGCAAAGCTGCGGCACCAGGTTTACCCGTCGCTCTAGGACGCGAAGGAACCGCAAGGATCCAGACAGACAGATGAGTCACTTCTTCAAATGCTTGTTATTCCCCTCGAATGTGTGACATGCTCTTTTCCAGTTCATAGACACGGTGCTTTGCGCTCGAGTTTCACTTCCACGAACACCGGCGCCCTCCCAAGCTGTGTTTGCAATTAAGTGCAATAATAAAAATGGCTCCATTAAGGCATTTTTCCATTTATCCTCCCCAAGAAAGCGCCCTGTTGGGCCATTTAGTCTGTGGACGCAGCTCTGCTGTAATTAGATGCTCGGCTAAAAGCGCACAGAATGAAATGCTCGTGCACAGCTTCTTTCTTTCTTTCTTTCTTTTTTTAAATAAAGAGCAAATTCATCCAGTAGGTTTTTAGCTGTATGTGTACTTAAAGAATAAGTTCTAAATTACTTTCATTTTATTTAATTTTGTTGTTTTATTTTAAAAACAAGCACATTTTTTGTAAACATTCTTAATGTACATTTAGAATTTAAAAATATTTAATCAATTTTTAAGTATATATTTTTTGTAAATATGCTTGATGTACATGTATGTATTTATTTATTATATATTAATATATAGAGACTGTTACCATGATATCTTTTGCGAATGTACTTTTAAATGAATAAGTAAATTAATTAATTTACTCTTTATTTAAAGTATATTTGCCAAAATGGCCTTGGTAACAGTCTCTATTTAACTAAACAGTATTTCCCTCTCGTCCACATAATACAGCACTGTCAGTGTGTTACCTTCATTTATCAGGGCTTTATGTGGAAGAAAACCACACGAATGCATTTAAGGATTGCAGTTCATTTAATTTATGCAGAGTTGCCTGTTACGCACGCACCTCGCATTACTGATGAGGCCGACTGAAGCGAGCGAGAGCAGGGAATGAGTCCAGGAATGGAAACGGCCTCACTGACGTTGAGCGTTTGTAGGGGTCTGATGGTCTCCTGTAGCTCGGGCCCGTCCGGAACCGAGCAAGTAAAGAAACGCAGGAAGGCTGTTTCCCCTCGTCTTTCACTCAGGATATTGGACCGGAGCGATTACACTCCTGACCTATTTTTAGCATTATACATGATCATTTGCCTTATATTTGGGAAAAGGTAAAATGACTTGGTACTTGATATTTGGGTTTATGTTTAGTATTATGCATGAAATTTGGGATAATAATTAGCATTTTATATGATATTTTGGCTTCTTTTTTGTGCTTTATATGATATTTAGGCTTATATTTAGTATTATACATGATATTCATGAGTATTATACCTTATTATAGTAATATGCTTTAAATATTAGCTTATTTTTAGTATTATACATGATAATGTGCATTATATTTGGTAAAAGGCACAATGACTTAGTTTGTTATGATATTTGGGCTTAAATTTGATCTAATATTTTAACTTCTATTTAATATTATGCATGACATTTGAGCTTGTTATTAGTAATTTATATGATTTTTGGGCTTATATTTAGTATTATGCATAATATTCTACCTTAGTTTTAGTATTATACATCATAATTTTACTTATATTTGGTGTTATAAAAGGAAAAATGACTGTATATTTTATATTTGTGCTTATTTAAGATTTTATCTATTATTTAAGATAATTTTAAGAATTATGCATTAAATGTAGGTTTATATTTAGTATTTTATGTGATATTTAATCTTATTTAATATTATGCATGAAATTTCGGCTTATAATTAGTGTTTTTTATGATATTTTGGCTTATATTTAATGTTTCATGATATTTAGGCTTATATGTAGTATTTTTATATGATATTTAGGATTATATTTAATATTTTTTTTATATTTGGGCTTATATTTAGTATTTTATATGATATTTAGGTGTATATTTAATATTTTATATGTTAATCAGGCTTATATTTGATATTTTATCAATTGATTTGATATTTAGGCTTATATTTAGTATTTAGCATGAAATTTGAGCTTATAATTGGTATTTTCTATGATATTTAGACTTTTATTTAGTATTTTATATTAATTTTAGGCATATATTTAGTATTATACATGATTTTGGGGCTCATATTTAGTGTTTTGTATTATATTTAAGCCTATATTTAGTATTTTATATGAAATTTGAGCTTATAATTAGTATTTTATATGATATATAGGCTTATGTTTACTATTATACATAATATTTGGCCTTATTTTGGCAAAATACATTATATTTGAGTTTATATTTAGTATTATGCATGATATTCCACTTTATTTGTAGTATTAAACATGATAATTTGCCTTATATCTGGTGTTATAAAAGGTCAAATGACTTCAGGGTCATGCCTTTATTGGCGCTGTGGTCTCGATCGAGCGTCATCTATACCAGACTGCTACTGTTCTCAAATCTCTGAGCCCTCGTCCCGAGGATTTGGCTCTGTAAATACAGCTGTGAGGTCTCCGACGGGGAGCCACTTAGCGGGCAGGTTGTCACTGTCGCTGAGCGCATCCGTCTCTGTCACAGCGCAGGAGTCTTGCGGCGTGAGTGGCAATGACAGCTATCTCTCCTCGCTGCCTTCCGGTTCAATCTGACGCCTCCCTCGCGACCCCCAGACTCCGAGCAGGCGTTTCCCGCTCCACCTCCTCAGGTACTGATAAGTCAGCGTGGCAGAAACAGCTGGGCTCGGTCATCAGCCAGACGTTTCGCACGCAACCGTCGCCGCACGCCGCCACCTAATTGTACAGCACCCGACCGAGTCTGCGCGATTGTAGCTTTATCAAAGCCCGACGGGGGACGCCTGCGGGTAACGGGGCATCTGTACACGTCTGCAGCGCCTCTGTAATCCACAACTAAACACACATTGATTTTGATCATTTTCACACTGCAGTGAGTGATAGTTTGTAGTCCTTAAAACTGAAAAACCATGGCCTAGCAGTTTACTAGTGTTCTGTGAAGCATTAAATAATCTAATAATGTTTTAATTTTAGTAAAAGTCAATTATAAGGTGATACCTATAGTTTTTAATCTTTATATTTAGTATTATACATAATATTTTTAGTCTTATACATTATATTTAGGCTTATATAGTTACTATTTATGACATTTAGTATTTTACGTGAAATTGAAGCTTATAGTTAGTATTTTATATGATATTCAGGCTTATAATTAGTATCATACATGATATTAGCCCTTTATACCTATAGTTTTTCATTTTTACATTTAGTATTAATGTTTTTTTCCCCTTATACATTATATTTGGGCTTATATTTTGTATTTTATCTGATATTTAAGCTTATATTTACTTTTATTAGTGACATTTGGGCTTATAATTACCATTTTATAATATTTTAGGTGTATATTTAGTATTTTTTTAAATTATATTTGGGCTTATATTTAGTATTTTATCTAATATTTAGGCTTATATTAAGTATTATGCATGACATTTGAGCTTATAATTAGTATTTTATGATATTTAGGCTTATATTTAGTATTATACATTATATTTGGGCTTGTATTTGTACCTTATTTTTAGTATCATACATGATAATTTGCCTTATATTTGGTGTTATGAAAGGTTTTTGCGAGGTATCTGCGAGTCTGTAGGGTCTTATTAGAACAGAGGCGATAATTATGACTGGGCTTGTGAATTATCATAATTTGTGCAAAATCTCGAGTTTCACCAATCCTGATGGAAATCCAAAGTCCAAATTTCCGGCAGTCATGTTTTAGGCTCAGTTTGAAATGCTAATGTAAGATGGCTCTGTTTCAGGGAGCCCAAATAAATTAATTATGAAGCATTAATATTATTGGGCGATTTAAGAAACTTCTTGAAATTGGGATTGTCAGAGACGGTGTCCTTGATCCTGTAGGCATACTATGTGGTAAATACCAATAGGCACGACGCAGAGGTCGGGCTGTGATAGTGTATCTGGAGAGACTGAAATGGGATTCATGCTCCTTAATGGAGCATTATGTGGTTCTGCCTCGGCCCCGCAGCCCTCGCTCTCTCCGCTCCCAGTCCATTATTGGTTTTCCTGCACTCGTGTCCCTGTGTCCTGTGCAGCAGTGCATACTGACATCGCAGTGTTTGATGTGACAGGGCAGCCGAACCCACAGCGACTTAAACAAGTAAGCACACAGACTCTCGTCCTATCCTTCGTGCACTTCCTGTTATGCTAATTGGGCTGTTTTTGGAGCACAGGAAATTAAATTGACCACCTCGCAAATCCGAACAGCTGTGGCTACAGATTAGCTAAATGTCGCCTTAGTTCTGGATTTGAAAAACACATCTTCCACCTCCCGTCGTATGGTTTATATCCCAGTTTTCTCTCTTTTGCTCTTCCGCCCTCTCCTCCCAGAGTTCTCTGTAATATTAATGTGCTTCCAAAGCCATCTCTGGCTGTGGCGAGAGCTAATCAGTTAACCTGATTAAGGAACTGATGAAATTAAATCATTTCGGTAAGTGAAAATAATAAAATAGCCAATGCAGAGGATGATACGTCTGCGGAATGTGATGCCGCCCCTGAGACTTTTATCAGCAGGAAAGTGTTTGCTGGAGAGCAGTTTTTAAAAATGCATGCTTATCAAAGAATGCTTTGTGTAATTATAAAATGTGTCTCTGGTTGATAAAGCTGTTAACAAGAATGGCACGGTGCCGGCGGAAGGCGGCAGTTGTGTATATATTACCTATTTATTTTGATGTACAAGCTGCAATAGCCATTTTACTTTTAATCTGTGATGTGAAATATTACACCTGCACGGATAATGAGCTTCAGAGATCATCATAAATCAACCAGAACTCATTTGCTTATAAACATCCAGCGGCAAAAACTGGGTATCATACATGATATTTAGTATTATTCATAGCATTTGCTGTTATATTATGTCTTATGCATAGTAAATGGTCTTTTATTCGTCACTGTGGTTGTATTTTAACTCTTTCCCGGCCATTGTCGGAATTTTCCGGTTTTCCGTGTTTTCACTGTTATGCGGTAGGGGCGCTATTACGCAACTTCTGAAAGAGTACAGAATCTCCGGATCAAAACACAGGCAAAAAAGAAGAAACAAGCGATAAAAGTATTGCTTATGCACATTGTAGCTTGTTTAAAATGCAGCTTTTTTCATGAAACTTTCAAGTGTTGATTAAAAAAAAATGCATGAAGCTAGAATAAAATGGTGGTGGTGGCTGGCAACTTTTTCCAAAAACCGCTGGCGGGGAAAGAGTTAAAAAGGATAAATCAGCAGAAGGTGGCATTTGTGTATAGATTGCATAATTGATGTACAAGCTGCAATAGCCATTTCACTTTTAATCTGTGATGTGAAGCTGCATGGATAATGAGCTTCAGAGATCATCATGAATCAATCAAAACTCATTTGCTTATTACCATGGATGCACGTCTGCAAATCCACTTGCAATAAACTGACCGCTCAGGTTAAGAGGCTTTGCACCTGTCACTTGCATAATGCCATTAAATCACGAGCTACAATTAAATGCAATTACAGATAATAACAGCGAGCGTAAAAGCCCATGTCAAAGCTAACAGATTGGAGGTTTGGGGGTGAGGGGCAGGGGGTTCAGGACGACTTCAGTGCCCTGCTGAATCGGTAAACGCGCAGCTGTTGGCTAAAGTGGCCGGTGCACTCAGCCCGCTACGCTGATCATCATAACAGCATCATTATCATCGCGGCTTAACAGCCTCTTAGTCAGGCCAGGGGCGGCCTTCAGAGCCGCCCTGATACAAACCCAGAATGAGCGTAGGCCTGTAATTGAATTCCGGTGTGTATTTTAAGGAATTATGATGTAGAATTAGCCCTCTGCAAAGTGCACAAGCTCGGCTAGCATCTAGCACCTGAAATGCATGGTGACGGAGAGGTGGGGAAAGCTGTGTTTTGTCTAATGGACAAGTATTTGAAAGCCTTCCAATTAAAACTGTTGTTTAGGGTTATGGGATGACACGAGGCTAGTGCACATGCCCAGAACTTAATTGTAAATCAGCTGGTTGTGACGATATCAAAAAGCTGTTGTAGAGACAATAGCTACCTAATTGTGTGATCAGATTGGTGGGGAATGCTGGAGTATAACTCCAGGGCTTTTTTTAGCATGAATACAAGCCAGGCAGGACAGGACTAAGGGCTCTTGGCGCGGATATGCATGCCTACTGCCTGATTTCCTTCGTATTTTACCGGAGCAACTGACCCTGAACCAATTTGAGTGTTGGAAGAGTACATCTGCAAGGCAAATTCTATTCCTAGCCGTTCTCCATTACTATTTCCCGAAGAGGACATCTCTACATTGGAGTGCTTGCGGTGAGCCTCTCTTAGCGGATGATTCCAGGTCAGTTGTTGCATCCCGGTGACAATATAGACAATCTTTCCTTTTGCATTCGTATGCCTGCAGTCATTACCGCCGCATAGGCAGCACCGTGGCACTGGTTTTATTGCCGCTCCTGTCTCGACCTCTTTCACTGACTCTATAATAGAATTTGCATTGCTTTGACATTTCTATCAGTGACTCTGTTTGCTGCTCCCACTCGCCCACCACCACTCAAGACTCCCCAGCACTTGCCGGCTTTAATTAAGCTCAAATCAAATTACTCATCTTGTGTTTAAGGCTTCATTTGTGTGGTTTGCAGAAATCCTATTCTGGTGTCACAGCATGGATAATCCGGCCATGGATCACGTGTGCAGTAAGCACCGAATGTCACTCTCCAAAGTACTACAGAGTAGCTGCTTTTGAAAGGACAATTACCTGTGTAGTACCTCTTTCCCCCCAAGCAGGAACTTTTAAACATCCTGTCTCCACTGGTTAATAATCAATAGGCAGCCATAATGCTTCCCCAGCCAACACTGAATAATAGAACATGGAAATGAAAGGTCACTGCACAAAACATTGGCTCAAATCCCCTTTCTTTGGTGTAAAAACCTCAGTTTCCGGTATTGGTTGCAGTACTAAGGTTCCTTGTAATGTCATGAGCCTTGGCACTCCTTTGTGATTCTGAAAGGGTTCAAAGGATGCAACCTTCACACTTAGAGCCTGACCTGTGCCCACTGACACAGTCTACAGTGTCCACAGTTCTCTGCCAGGATGTGAGTCACAGCAGGTCAAAGTGAGAGGTTTTCCCTTCCCCTTATCAGTCATTGTCTTTGCAGCAGATGCCGTGAAGAGCGTGAAGGCTTGTGTTGGCCTACAACATCAGTCATCAGCCATGCTGGATTCTGTTGAAGAGCGAGAGGGGTGAATTGTCAGACTCTATTGTGTGTTTGTATGTCGCCTGTCTCTTCAAATTGACTTCTGCCGTAAACAACTATGGAGAGAGGAACCTGGGTTGAAATGTCACCAGTGCTTGCTCTGTTGCTAGTGGTGTAGACTCAGATCTGTAGGGCCCAAATGGAATGTATGATGGTACGAGCAACAGCTCATTGGCTCTTTTCTATGCTAATGTTTGATTGCCCCTCAGCAAGTCCCCTTGAGTCCCCTGCAGAGTTTAGCTCCAGCTTGCCTCAACACACCTGCCTGAAAGATTCTAGTATGCCTAGTAAGACCTTAATTAGCTGTTAAAGGATTAGTTCACTTTAAAATGAAAATTACCCCAAGATCTATTCACCCTCAAACCATCCTTGTATATGACTTTCTTTTTTCTGACTACACAGTCGGCGTTATATTAATAAATATCCTGATGCATCCGAGCTTTATAATGGCAGTGAGCGAGGGCAACGAGTTTGAAGCTCAAGAAAGTGCATCCATCCATCATAAACATAAACGGCTCTGGTGGGTTAATAAAGGCCTTCTGAAGTGAAGCGATGCGTTTGTGTAAAAATATATATATGAAGAGTTTGGTTCCAAAACGCTATAACTCCATTTTGATTAATTTGAGTAAAAAGGTGTTTTCTTTACCAAGAAAGTGGCAAGATGAAAACCACTCTTTTCTGTTTCAAACTTTCACATAGCATCTTTTGGTTATAAAAACATTAAAAATTCAAATCTACATTTTGATTTTAAAAGGTTTATTATAAAAACGGATTATTTTTTCCCCAAAATGCAATAAATCCATGACGTTTTTTTTTTTTTTTTTCAAAATGCAATTAATCCATCAATATAAAAGTTATTTTTCATATTGAAAATACACAACAAAGTAAGTTGATTCACATATATGACAGCCTCTGAACTTTGCCAATACTAATCTTATATACAGGCATTTTACCAAAAATACATTCAGTCGTCGCTCCCAAAATGAATTCAACGAGTCATCTTGTTAATGTTATAAATCTCCGTTTGTCATTACTGATTAAAGAGTATCTGGCGCCACCGCACGGTTAAAATAAACACATTTGCCGAGTACATTGGTATTAAAATGGCTTTTAAAAACTGTTCATGATTCAGTTTTGAGGACCGTGACAAAAGTTTGATGCTGTCGTGGAACAAGCAACAGCCGGCATTTTTCCTGCTCCCAACTCGAGTGCCTCATCTTCTTAATCTCCTCACATAAATTACTACATTTCGATGACTTGCGTTTCTTCCCCACTGCAGAAACCACCACAGGTTCATCAATGCCGTCAAAATTATTCATTTTTCTGTTTTTGTTGATCACAAAGTACAAAGCAGATAAGGAAATCTAGGATGCCGGATGTATTCAGAGCGCCACCATTACTGTTTACAGTGCGTGGAATGATGCGCTGTGATTGGTTGAGCGGATATATCGCATTCTGCAGAGAAAGGAGACTGGCATTTATCACGTTTTGGAAAGAAAGGGAGAAAACATGACAGAATAACACGACGGATATCGCATTTTGCGCAAAAAATTAATAAATGACTTTTCATTACTGACCAGATACAATACTGATTGTGGTGTAAACTCAATTTTTTTTTTTTTTCAAAAATGCCATTTATCGCGTTTTGGAACCAAACTCTTCATATATGTATATTTAACACATTATAAAGTAAAATAACTAGCTTCTGCCAGATTGCCTACGGAAGGCGGTTCCATATTCAACTGCGATTCAACTCTGATTGTGTTCATCAGAAAGAAGAAAGTCATACACACCTAGGATGGCTTGAGGGTGGATCTTGGGGTCATTTTCATTTTAAAGTGAACTAATCCCTTAAGGTGTGTTTAACTGGGGCTGGAGCTAAACTCTGCAGGACAGTGGCCCTCCAGTAGCAGGATTGGACACCCCTGCTGTAGAAGAACAGGTCCTAGCCAAACCTGACTTGGTTACTCGCTGTTTGCAAGCCAAGTTGGTTCTTCCAATAGGTTATTGACATCTCTGTGTTTTACCCTACAGACCTCATTCCAGGTTAAGTTGATTCTTCCAGAAACTTCGAGTTGGTAACTGACATCTAATTGCTTGTCTTTAAACATCTCCATGTTCTCCCCTACAGAGGACCTTCTTCCTGCGGGGTTCCCCAACATTGACATGGGCCCACAGCTGAAGGTGGTGGAACGTACACGCACGGCTACCATGCTTTGCGCCGCCAGTGGTAACCCCGACCCGGAAATCACCTGGTTCAAAGACTTCCTTCCCATCGACCCCAGCACAAGTAACGGCCGAATAAAACAGCTCAGATCAGGTAAGACGAACGACGGTACTCTATTGCTAATATTCTTCTGTTCACCCCAATGCTTTTGTTTTAGGATTCTGTATCAGTCCTTTTTCTGATTGTAGGCAACCTGCGCTCTTCCAAAACAACCACCCAGAGCGTAAGCGCAACATACTAAAGTTGCTAGGGAAGCTGAAATGGAAAGATAATGACTTTTAATGAACAGTGTCAGAGGAGCTTAGTCCAGATTTTGTGGCAAGCGTATGATTAATGTCTGGTTTAGGCTAATGAAACTTTATTGAAAGACCCAGTAAAACAGAGTCTAATTATATATCTCATTAAGTCTAGCGCTCCAGTCGCCCCAAGGCCACCGTTGTGGGTCAGTGATTTGTCAGCAACAGAGAAGAGAAAAATCTATTGGGTTGCGTTTGATTCAGAGCTGTTGACGCAAATCGGTATGGGCAGTAGATACTCGGCTACCAACCCTTGACCTGAACTCGCTTACCCAGAGTTCCCCTTTTCAGGATCAGTCATGGCATTTTCAAAATAAACTTTCAGATGTGAAACTAAATGGTTTGGTTGTTAGTGGCGACATCTGCTCTCACTTATGCTAGACTTAAGTGCTTTGTTTTGCGCCGTGTTAATGGACAGCCCAGACTCGCTGAGGGGGTATCACAGGCCTCCGTAACACTGTTGGCGGTGGCACAGGAACACAAATGACTTTGACTTCTCCGGTTGAGGACTATATAGTCAATTTCATTAGTAAAGTCACTAGCCTCAAGGTTAGGACTTGTAGCTCATTTTCAAGCTAATTTCTCATCCCTGCTAACAGACAAATCTGAGAATGTTTATGTTAGCATACAGCCGAAGCAGTTGTCCTGCTAAAAAGTTAGCAGCTAAGTTTAGCATGGCTGTGCTGCCTGTCCTCCCTTTGTTTTGTCTGTCTTTACGTCACTGTGTGAGTGGGTCATACATGTTGTTGTGCCTCACTCTCTGCTCTCGTGTTTGTGATGTCTCAGTCTCTATTTCCACATTCACATGCAGAACATTGACTAGCCCTCAATAATTAACATACCATTGGAGTACTACTAATTAGACAAACTAAATTCAGTATGCACAGCATACAGCATGTACAAATTAGCTATAATCATGGTCCTAATTCAATTTGTGTGTTAGTGAGTTATCTAAATGCTTTTAATGGTATTTATTTGGTACGTCTAATTGGTAATTAAATATGCCAATTTTTTTCTAAATCTTTAAAGATGTTAATGAATTTCTTAAGGCAGTAGTTATTTTAACAAGAGCAATTAGTCTGACTGTTTTCCAACACATATATAAAACATAACCCTAACCTTAACTCTAACCCTAACATATTAGTTTTTGTAAACCTGGAAATGTTCTTGACAGGTTTTGTGAGATTCCCCCATAAATTAAATGTGGTCATTAAACGTGTCTAAAATCTGTTTAACGTGCATTTAACCATCTGACGTGTCATCCTACAAAGGGATCTTCCCCACTAAACTCTATTGATTTCAGGATGTGTGAAGCTGCTGTGAGTCCGACCCTAAAATGTGCTGTTTTATTCTTCCTTTCTGCTTCTTTTTCTGTTTATTATCATTTCCAGAAGCCTTTGGTAAGTGTCTCAGTGAGTGCGCAAGCTTCCTAGTGTCCCTGAAGCAGATGGCATTTTAACTTCGTTTTAAAATGCATGTCCTACCCTCTGCTTTCCCTTTAACGTCTGTCTGTACCCTCCTTATTTCTTTTTCTTCTCCTCGCCCACTAACATGAAACATTTCCCTGTTTCTCTTAAGACTCGACCCAGCTTTTGGGGATGACATACTGCAGAAAGTCTTTGTGTGTGTGTGAGGTTGCGTGTATGGATTTACTAGTGCAACCGTCTAGTGTTCTTCATTCACATCCAGCTCTCGAGCTCTCGAGAGAATTCCTTCTCTGGCTTTTGCTTCAACTCTTGCCGGCCGCAAATATTCAGATGGTTATAAAACAGAAGAATAACAGATTAGAATTTCAGAAGCTCCGGCCAAGCAGTTGCGGTTCTGTTGTTGACCGCCGGACACACCCTCAGTCCGTGTGCCACCGAGAGCTCGCTCGACTCCATCACAATAACACATTTATCATCTGAGCAGAACCAGTCTAGATGTCTGAAAACTGCTGGGGCCTTGGAGCCTTCCGGCCCAGCCTGGACCTCTAAAGCAGCCAAAAGCAAACATCACCTGAGGTCTCGTACACAAGGAATGGACTACATTTGCATGTCCTTCATAGTCCATGTGCTTGAAAGGTAAAGTCAACATGAAATGGCATTCAAAACCCATTTTACTTCTGTAAGTCGAGGTGTTTTTTTGATATAAAGTAGGAAAATTGATTGGGAATTGATTGGATTGTGAAAAAGGTGGCTTGATTTTTGCATCTACATATGAGACCAATATGTTTGGCTATTAATTAACATTATCCCATAGCCTTACAACCTTAATGACCTCAGACGCTCAGCTGAAGAAAAGAAAACACATCTTAATCTAGCCTAAGCTCAGGGCCTAAAGTTAACAATCGCCAAGCGTCAAATGCGAGTAAAAATGCTGGTAACGTTTTTGTAGATTCTAACAATTGTGAGAACATGAACGACGCTCGGGACAGGGCAGTGCTGCATTGTCACGAAAGTTTAAGCATTGCCAATTTAAATATTCAAACTCAAGAAGACTCGAAATGGAACTTAATTTGTTATTTATTACTGTGTGGGAAGTTTCCCACAAACATCCGAAGCGCACGCCCTCAATCTGTGTCTCAGACAGCGCAAGAATACTGAATCGAGCTCTCTTTCACGTCTTCTTGTGCTTGAACAGACATATTCAAACAAAATTGTCAAAATGCTCGTCTTGGCAAGTATCCTTGAAAACATAGTCAGTTTTTTTCTTAACTGAATGTAAACAGTTGAGAAATAAAATGCATGTGTAACAGTATATTGGATCCGTGCGTTCACTCTTAAAGTGACAGCAGCCTAATATTGCTGCTGTCTTTGTTTTTAATGTTAATCAAACTACAAAAGATAAAGAATAATCACTCATTGTTCTTGACTGAATAACTTTAATAAGGATTAATCTATCTTTCATGGCTGGTAAAAAGTATGTATGGCCGGTAAATTTTCTCGAGTCACTGGCCATTGGCAGGTGTGGCAAAAAGTTAGTTTTAGGCCCTGCCTAAGCTGTTTTGCAAATCTTAGCTGGTCTCCCAGCTTGGTAAAACTGGTCTGTCAGCTGGGTTTAAGAGGGGGTTTGGGTACTTTTCACTTTGGGAGACCAGCTTATCCTAGTTTAAGTGGGAGGTTTTGCAGGGAGATGTGGAGTAAGCAAGTAAAAGTGGTTTATTTTGATTTCATGTTGACTTGATTGTTCGTCACATGCGCTGTTGTGTTTTTGAAGCTCTTTCAGCAGAGCCCTGAGAGCGAGTGAAGGCATCTTATGTAGGAATGTTTACTTTAGAGCGGTCCTGCTGCCCAATCCTCCAACCTGGAGGGATTTATGCTGATGAGAAAAAGGCCTGTAGCCGCCGACGCCAGCCAAGACTCCTGCTTTCCTGTTTTTATCTCTATTCCGAAGTGAAACTGATCTCTTTAGTTTCCAAACCGGGGCCGGAGCCATTTTTCTTGAGAGGAAAACAAGATCTGGCGTGCTTTTGAATAACCCTTGTCCTTTTTTTAGTTGGCAGCAGCCATCACAGTTGTGGCCATTGTGTGATATATGGATATCGTCCTGGTGTAGGTACAGCTGCAACTCCTGAAATCACCACAGGCGATACCTTGGGAGAAAAGAGGGAGAGATAAATGGACAGCTTCCTGCTGCGGTTCGCACTTCCTGTGCACGCTGGCTGGCCGTCTGATTGGAACAGGCCCTGAGGTGCTTGTCTAATTGATGGCTCTGAAGCTCTGCTACAGTGGTTAAGAGCAGGACTCTCACTGTGACGTGATGGACCCAAATGAACCTCTATAGCATTGCTAATATGGTTCTTTGGAGATTAAAGACAATGATGTTGCATTGTTGGTTCATTAGGTCAGTGTAGCAGTTCTTGGTCTTTAAACAGAAGAAATGTCAAGCTAGGCTTTATTTTCAATCTCTCTGGATAGAATGGGCTCCACCTCTGTGGACCTAATGGGTGGAGCTTAACCTAATTAGGTTTAGAGTTAGGCTGTGGCTGGACCTTCAAGCTCCACCCATTACATATAGATAGGCGGAGCTGGATGTCAAGCTCCACCCACTGAGCAGCCTCTTGATCTGTGAGTCACCGGCCATCAGATATGATGTTGGCAGTGAGTTTGTCGGTAGATAAAGGCGACATCTGTGCCTTGGTGAAGACATTTTTAAGGTCACTCTGGCCTAAATGCGTGGCGGCGAGCCGAACTCAGTTTCAGCCATGCAGATGGATTAAGACCACGGCCAGATTGTCTGCCGCCCCCCTATAAAACCCACTTTTTTTTTTCTTGCCAGAGTAGATTGAGAAAGTCTGGAAGCATCTTTTAGCAAACGATTTTGACCAATCGATCAGTCTGTGTGATTTTTGTGGCATTTGTGTGTTTGAAAACCTCTAACCTTTAACCTAACCTCACCTAACCAGTTCTTTCCAAACCTTAACCGTAACTTTGACTCTAGCGGGATCAAAAACAAGCTAATTCTGCTGCCTCAACGTCCCTGATACTAACTAAACACTGACGATCCCTGATCCCCGTGCCCTTCTGATTCCTCCTCAACTCCTTAAATATACATAAACAACTTTTAAATTATAAATATTTTGCCTGCTTTTCAAAAAGAGCCTCAAAGCGCACATGCGTTCGACTGAAGGTTGAATTATTTAGCACGCTACTCGCAGCATTGTACATTTATATTGTATATTGCTGTTAGGAGGCTCATAAATATAAATACTAAATGAAACCTCTTTTATTTACACTCGTTTTATTATATTTTGTTCGTCAAGGCACAGCGTGATTTCCAGGACTGATGTTGGTATTTTTAAACAGGAATATTGAGTAAAATGGTGTGTTTATGTTCTGCCGGAGCAAGTTAATATCAGGCTGATCGAGAAGCAGGCAAAATATCCTTCACGGCACACAGATGACCTTCATACTGCTGCTGGACAAAAGAGCTCGCTGTGTTTCTAAAGCGCTGGGGTCAGAAAGGGACAGGATTTCAACGAGCTGATGATAGTGGAGAAATAAACCTAAAACAGGTGATTGCGAGGTGTTAAAGATAGGAAGACAAGGGGCAAAGACACTGCTTGTGAATATTAGATATGACATCATGTAGATGTTGGTAAGCTAATGCTAACCATTACCGGATACTACTTACAGCTTCTGCTCGATCTTAAGGCCTCGTTTTACATGTTTGTTACAGTTGTGGAATTTTGCGTGTTTTGATTTGTTTTTGCAGTGCACCCTAGCAAAATGAAATTTAAAAAATAAAATTCATAAAAATAAAACGTATTTAATGATGTATTTAAATAAATATTTTATTTTACTTATATTTAAATTATTTTATATACATTTTAATATAGTTTATATTATTAATTTATTGCTTTTTAATATGTAATTATTAAGAAAAATATAGTTATTATTATTATTATTATAGTATTCTTTTACTTTTCAGTGGTCCCTAGCAAAATAAAACAAAAAAACAAAAAATATTGAATAATGTATTAAATTAACTAATTATTATTTTAATTAGACAGATTTTTTTATTAATGAAACTCAGTAATAATAATAAAATAATAATGAACAGTAATAAATTATATTATGAAATAAAAATATTTTGATTATATTTAAATTACTTTTATATTTTATTTATATTACTGATTTATTTATTTAAATTATTTATTCCATAATTTATGGAGAAAAAAACAGCCATAATAATAATATTAATTGAAGTAAATAAAATATTAAATTACATAAAAAATAAAATAAATACAAATAAACATTATATTTAATTTGTTTTTAAAATTAATTGCTTTTAGTATATTTATGACGAAAATAGTTATTATTATTTTTTTTTTTTTCTAATTATGCTCAAATATTTCATTTGCTAGAAACCACTTTTTATGTGTGGTTCCTATATATATAATAAAGCTCAAATTTTTATAATTGTTGAGGAAAAAAATGTTACAAATCTTTGGAAAAGGAAATGAACTGGTCAAAAAGCGTCATTAACCTTTACAGACATATCGGATTGTCCGTATACATCTATTAAGTAGAGGAGGGAAAGAAAGACGAATGTAAAGCTCCACGTCCAGCACTGGCAGGTCTTTAACCTTTACTAAAGCTGTGATGATGATCTCAAACTAAACTAACCAGTACATGAGGAGAGTCATAACCTGAACGTACATTAACCGTGAACTAAACTGATGTCTGTTTCGTTTGTGTCTTTTTCCAGAGAGTACTCCCATCCGAGGTAAGACACTAATATAAAAACACAACTAACCTTAACTTAACCACTAACTAATGACTGCAGACGACCTCTTGCTGTCCGAAACGGAGAGCGGCTGTCCTCCTCTTTCTCCAGCTTTCATTGTGTGTCTTTGTGTGTGTGTTTGTGTCTGTGTCCTGTCTCATGTGTGTTTAATGTCAGTGTTGGGAGTCAGACAGGTGTCGGGGTTGGTGTTTACCTACGTCTGTGACATTTGCGCTGTTTGGCAGGTGCTTTTAGGCCACACTTATCACGCTAATGAGGACGCTGGGTAAACGGTGTCGCAGCTTTCCTTTCAGTCCTGATCTCATCTCCAGCCGCCAGCCGAATCACCAATGCTAATGTTACACAAATTTACCTACACTTTTCCAGATAAAACGTCTCTTGTTTCCTCAGAGTTTGGAGATGATATCAGGGCTGATGTTCAGAGGGGTCGCTCCAGATCTAGATCAATATTCCTTTCATTACATATGAAAACTGTGTGCAGTTTCTAATTTTAATGAAGTGCCTTCTTTTTCACAGCGAACAGGTAGGTGAGCATCTTTGTTTTGATTTTACATTAATTTCCTGGGTGAACGAACCTACGATTCAAATAGTAATCACAATAAATTTTGTGCATTTTTCTTGTTCAAATGTTCAATTTTGTATGTTTCCAGGTGCCTAAATTGATCACGCTTGTCTACATTTCTTGAAGTTTGTTGATTTAGTTTAGTGCTGGGTTTCATCAACTCACTTGTGATATGATAAACATTGCGATTTGTGTCACGATTTGATATGCATTGCGATATCATAATTGGATCACGAGTGAAACTGCATATATATATTTATATCTAGTTCAGTTATGAAACTCTAGAGGGCGCAGGCTGACAGGTCCATTACATCATTACCACATGACACAAGCTGATTGGCCTCTGCTGATCCTGCAGCCAATGAGATTGCTTGCTCAACATTTAAACAGTCTGGTTCAGTGTTTGATGTAGGTTAGTTCCTCTGAGCCCCTCCACCTCCCCAGCTCCACCTGCCTAGATCCACCTGCCTAGATTTATATTAAATTTAACATAGCCTAATTTGATTTGCTCAGGAACAAGTAGTAGATTAATAAGACCAAAGATTGCCTGTTTTATGTACCCAAAATAAATTATATCTCATGTTTAACCACTATAAGTCACAGCGGCACTGGCCGAGATGAAGCTGTTCTCGGCGGGTACTCGAGCACTGAATGGCCGCTGACGGCCTGGAGCTCCCATCTCCAAAAATGTCTAAACAAATTGTAAAATAGGCACTATGATTGAATATGAGTCACATATTTCAGGTCTAAACTACATTCTTGCCTCTAGTTTTTAAAACTACAGTTCGTGGTACAACAAGTGTAGTATTTGTAAAAACTACAGTGGATTTGCTCGGCCGCCATGAAAATGTAGGAGTGCTGTTATCACTAGAATATCGCATCAGGATTGAGAACCAGAAAGAACTGTTGTATAAAATTTAATATTATATGCAATATTTATATAATATACAAATAACATATATGTACAGAGCATATTTATTTATACATAGGTACTTTTACCAGTACATTATATTGGCCATTAGTAAAGTATACAGCATTAAAGCTCTTTCTTCGATTACACACATCAACATGCATATTTATAATGCAAAAACACTGCACATTAATCATTTTGCTGCTCGCTAAACTGAACGTGACTTATAAAGCAGCATTTGCATAATGAGATTAGTGATCCAGGACAGAGCTTTTGCCCAGGGCAGCTTCTACAAATTCAGGCCCGGTCTAGGCTAAATGTGCCGGAGCAGCACAGCCCTGTGTCTGTTTTAGGCACCTAAGCAAAGCTAAATTACTGCGTTGGTTAGCGACTTGGTTACGTACGTGTTTGCATAAGCATTACCTTATGTCATGCCAGTTTGGTCTGTGTTAGTTAGTTGGTGCAGCTGACCTGTGCACCGCTAAATGACAGTCCGAGCCGGATGTGTGCACGCGTCATTGCCGTCTTTATGAGAGCGCTACAAGCCAACAGATGGAAGTTGACAACAATTGCCTTACGTATCGGCCCCATGATGACGCTCCACATTTAATGACCTTGGTGTGTGTCCGTACGCATACAGGCACAGTCGTTGCGGGCCATCTTTTTAAAGCGCAAGTCCCATTTTTGCACATGTTTTTCTTCCCATTTTTTGCATGTGATTAGAAGTTTGATTGACAAGAAGTGTGCATAAAAATATTTTGAGTGGAATATTGGCTGTGTTCAGAATTATGTATGCTGTATAATGTATGCTGCATACTTTTGTTTAAACAGTAGACTGTAAAGTGAAATACAGTAGTATGTTTATGTTGGCGCTTTAGATATACATTGAGTATCTTTTGTCTTTTTTGACTTGATTTTTAGTGGGGGAAAAAAAACTGAAATGCATAAAACAAAATAAAATATATTTGAAGCAACACTGCATCAGATATTAAGACATGTTTTCATAAATGACATAGATATTAAGTGTATTAAACTCTACTAAATATGCAGTTTATAAAAACAAACCTCAATATCTAATGCAGAATTGCTTCTTAGAGATTTTTAGGTATTTTAACTGAAAAATCAGACAAAACACCTATTAAGAATATGATTTTTTTGCAGTGTTGTTATCATCTCTGAAATAAACACGTTATTTGGACATTAATTAAATTTAATATAAGATTGTCTTCATTTTTGGTGGTCCAATCAAAAAGAGATAAGTGCTAAATTATAATTACTACTAACTTACATTAGTCACACTGAAAATGGAAGGTCAACTAAAAGCGCATTGCATTTTGGGATGCACTAATTGTAGCATTCCTGTTGCTCAAGTTGTATTGTAGCAGGGAACGCATGAACTGATCAAATGTATAGCAAGAGTGCAATGCAAGTCACTTTGGATAAAAGCATCAGCCAGATGCATAAATGTGATGTATACTGCACATTTAAGCAAACCTAGAAGGTCACAAAAGAAGTATGCATATAATATCCAGCTAGTATGCTTTTCTGAACATAGCCCAACTCTTCACATCTCTCTCCTAATCAGTTCTGCTCATGCAGGGGGAAAAAAAAAACATGAATGCGGTCGATCCCACAAACAAATCAATCATACCCCAGCATCGCCCACTAATTGAATTACACAAATGGGACTTTAGGTGCTGGAAATCATGTGTGTGTGTGTGTTGAAGATGCTCAGGTTCCTTTGGTTGAGAGCTGTTGGTGAGCTTAATCAAGCGTGCCGTGAGCCGTCACGTGCACACAGGCTCTAATAGACAGCTGCATGGTAGTGCTGGTCACGGTTCACCGCTCCCCTCGACTCCACACCTGGCTGCCACGCTCCACGCCCCAGCAGAGCTGCCTCCTGACACGGCCTCCACTTAACAGACAGCCCAGCCTGTTTTCCCCCATGATCCGGCATCGGATGGATGACGGGAGATGACAAGACTGTGTCTCCCAAGGCCATCGCTAAAGCCCCAACCGGTTGCAGGTCAACAGCTACCGCGTGTCCGTCAGTCACGAGCTCACGCCAACTCCGGCTGATCGTGACAAAAACACTTAATGGCCAGTTTAAAGGACACAGTTCGTATCGACACCGAAGCAGTGGAGAATTCCTAAAAAGAGCTTTCCACAGTCCGTGACTAGTTGGATTTGCCGGCATAGCATGATCAGCAGAAGTCTTGGTCATCAGCAGACCCACACATTATCTGTGCCTGAGAGATTTCCACAGAAACATCTACACGTCCCTGTGTGTTTGTTTATGAAATGCTAATTTGATTGATCATGCTTTCTCCTACATACTTTAACAAGTTCTGCCGATTTTCACCCTGGTCGTCAGCAGTGAAAGTTCTGTCTTTTTCCTTTTGGGTAATTCATAGTACTCTCACAGTTTGCAGAAAGCATTAGAATCCGTTAATATATTCGTTATTGTTCAGCTTCAGATAATAGTTCATAGCTAGAGGGTTCATGTCAGCTAGATGGTTGCGTCATGGCATGGATATTCAGAAAATGACTTCCACTTGCCTTTTAACAAAAATGGTATTGTGCGGCGTTACGACTCTTTGAGCTCGACACTATTGGTTAAAAAAAGATAACAGCTTGTTTTGTTGTTAGCTGTGCCGCTAACGGAAGGTTACGTCGGCAGCCTCAAAGACGCCACGGGCAGGACGGATAATGGAAATTCAAAATGTAATTATACATAAAAGATAATAACTGAAAACATTCTTGGGCTGAGTGAAAGGGAGATTTAAGGGAAGAGTGAGGGAGATCAAAGCCATTTTGTTCAGTTTCCGACATGTTAAACATAGTCAGGGAATGTTGTTGTTGTTGTTGTTGTTAAATATCCCTCTTGCTTAGTTAGCTAAGGACTGTTTGGAGAAAAATGAGGACAGTATATGAGAATGCAGAAACCTTAATTAGCTTTATGCTAACTCTGCCCCTCCATAACAATGAGCAGTAAGGACAAAGAGATTGATAGACTTGAGAAAGACTGCTAAAGTAGGAACACTGTCATTCCCTCCCCAGATCATATATTCTCAGTGAGCTTATCCGAACCCAAGCGGAAACAGGCAAGGGGAAAAAAAACACAGCTGCAAATATGTAATGAAGTCAGTGGGGAATCGTCAGCCGGCTGAATAGTAAGCAGGAGTACCCAAAATAGTCCTGTTCAGGCAGGAAGGATCCCTGAGAAAATTTGCTTGCTTTGGAGCCGCTGGGAATTAATTTGTATTTAATGAATTTTTCGATATGCTAAGATTTCCTCAATGACATTACTCAATCATCAGCTAACAGTTCATAGAAAAGGGCATCACAAGAGTTACAACCCCAGCGAAGATGAGAAAGAAAGATGGGGAGAATTCAGAGCTCCCCGAGAGCTTGGCACACCACTGTGCCATGGTTTATTTATCACACCCTGCTCCAGTAACATTAAAATTCGTGCCTTTTTTCTGCAGTCGGAGGGTTCAGAATTGACGGGAGAAGGACGAAGGCTTGGTGGAGATTTCCACCAGATTTTCCGACGGCGTCACGTTGCACAGGTTGCGTGCGAGCGGTTCCCCTTCAGCTGCACACCTGAGGAGACTTTAGAACGCTCTCCAAGCCCACCTGCTGTCGCCCGGCCGCCCGCTGCGCCAATGTGCACATCAAACGATCCGTGTACGAGCGCACACACTTTAGAAACCACCTTCCATTTTTGTCTCTCCCTGCCACGCCTCTAAACTCCCTGATCCCATCATGCTGTTGATCCGCCGCGAGCAGGTGTGAGTCATCGACCCAGAAGCCAGAATCTCATTGGCACACAGAATGTTCCACAGGATGCAGACTGTGCGCTTAAACCTCAGCGTGAGTCCCTGCTGTTGATGTCCCTTCACCGCATGTGGCAGTATCTGAAGGTTGACGTCTTCGTTCGGCCAGAATGAATGCCTCCCCAGGAGTGAGGACGGTGTTGATGGTACCTGTCGAAATGCAATGGTGGAATACTCAAAGACAGATAAAGCAGAGTCGGGGTGGGTCGGCTTAGTGGGTAAAGCGCCGGTGGTAATGGAAAGGTTGTCGATTCCCGAAGAAAGCTATCTGTTAGCATTCTCTGTAATCTCAATCGCGTTTGGTCAGGTGGCACATTCAGACCTGAATTCTGCCACCTTTGCTTTATGAGAGCTCTGTTTGTAGTCATAAATGCCTGAATCTCTTCAGCAGCAGACGGGGAACCACAGGAAAGTGCGTTTCAAGTGTGTTAAAAGTGTTCTCAAAACAACTGATCACATATAGTATAATATAATGATAATGTTGTTTGCAAAATGATGTTTTTCATAGGCAATCAAAATGGAGTTTGAACTAGGGGGTTGGGTTTGGTGATTTAGCTTCAGAAAATGAGCCCCTGCTGGTAACTACAGCATTTTGGTAGTTAAAAAAAGCATAATTCTCCATTGGCAGCCTTCGAAAGTATGGCTAAAAAGCAGGAGTGGTTAACTTCCTGAAGCTTGTCAGCAAATCCAACCCCCTATGTTATAAGAGCCCTCAAATCAATTGATTCACATTTAGTATATTATAATGTTGCTTGCATGAGATAAAAAAAAAATTCCCAGGCAGTAAAAATACTACTTATGGAGTTTAAACTGGGGGATTGGTGATTTGGCTTCAAAGAAAGAGCCCCTGCTGGTAACTACAGCATTTCAATGGCTTAAAAAGCATCGTAAAACTTTAAAAGTACAGCAAGGGTGTTTAACTTCCAGAAACTAGTCAGTAAATCCAACCCCCTATGTGATAAGAGCCCTCAAATCAACTGATCACAATATAATGTCGCATGCATAAAATAAAATAAAAATTTCCCATGCAGTCGAAATATTTCTTATGAAGTTTGAGATGGGGATTTGGTTTAGTGATTTGGCTTCAGAAAATGCTGCTAACTACAGCATTTCAATGGCTAAAAAAGCATTGACAAACTTTAAAAGTACAGCAGGAGCGTCTAACTCAGCGAACCCAACCCCTATTTGAAACTCCATAACCCCTAACCCTAGTCCTCACCATCTGAGTAAGACCTTTATTATGTCCTCAGGATATTCCAGGAAAACTCATGGTGAAGTTGCACCATAAATTTCTTCAGATGAGAACGTGAAGGCTAATATAGGGCCCTCTTCATGTACACCTGTTTGTGTTCTGCAATATCTCGATACATGGCAATGACCTTGGCTTACAACCCGACCCTGAGGCGTAATTTGGAGGAATATCAAGTGTTTATCATGTACAGCCAATGGCCATTCTCAGTCCCACTGAATGCACTGACATGAGTCTTACCACAGCTCCTGGGAGACCAGCTGAAATAATTCATGCCGTGGGATTTAAGTGTTGTGTTAAGCTTCAGCCCTGTGCAGCACATCTCGACATGAACTAATGGATGTTCGGCTCACAGCTCAGTCTCGACCCTCGCCAACTTCCCTCCCGTTGGGACCGAGCAGCGGTTTATCTCCTTCGACTCCACACTGTGATAGTTCCCGGTACACTGATTGATGCGATCCAGCACTCCTGCGAACACCATAACATTGCTGCTAGTTCTGTTCTGTTGCGTTTGACGGGATGCATTCGGACATATTTAGATCAGTCTAATCTTTCTTGCCTTGAGTGTGGAACTGCTCAGATTCAACACAGTGCGTTAGCGTTAAAAGGCGAAGTTGGCTTTCAAACAGGAAAGGCCTTTGAGCAATTTATGAGGATGCGATGCTGCACCAAACATACAAAATCAAATAGTTTCTGACAGTCTTGTTACTTTCAAACCTCTAATAGTTTGCCATCTTCTCCCTCTCTCTGTCTTTCATCCCTTTCTTTGGGGTACATTTTTTTGCTCTCCCAGGTGCCCTGCAGATAGAAAACACTGAGGAAACCGACCAGGGGAAGTACGAGTGCGTGGCGTCTAACATCGAAGGCGTCCGATACTCTTCCCCTGCCAACCTGTATGTGCGAGGTAGGGAGCAACCTGGCCCTGGAGCCCATCGAAAAACAAATTAGATCCTCTTACACACGAGTGGTCACATGACCAGTTGTATATAAACTAATCTTTAAGCTAAAACACATTGCAGTAACAAAATATGCACAATTTCGAAAACTTAATGGTCTTCTCTTTGATGGGCGGAAACTTGGGTCGTACAGGTATGTTGATAAAGTTTTCAGTCTGAAGAGGATGATGGTAAGTCTTGATTTTGATTGGCCCATGCAGTAAACCAATCAAAATGCTAAACTGATTCCCTACGAAAAGGTAAAAAAGGTAAATTGTTGCAACGAAAGTGTGTTGATCTCAAAATATGCATGTTGCTAATCACATACATAGAAGTGTATACATTTGTTCAAAATGTTCAAGTAATTGCTAAATCTAAATAATTAACGGTATTATTATAATGGAACGTCTGAGACTGTTTTAAGGCATTAGCACAGACGACTAACCTTAAGAAGAGTTGAATCTCCAGGTTGATGATTTTAATAAATCGAGGCAGATGCATTTTGTGCATGTATTATTTATTTAATGCATATTAAAAACGACAGCGTATGGGATGGGTTTTTACCCGCTGTGTACCAAATAACTTTGTTTCGGATAAATTATTCACTGGCCGTTACATTATGAAATGGGTCAGGGAGTTGTCTTTTCATTATTATAGTTATTGTTCTCCCACAAGAGAAGATGCAGGCGCTCCGTCTCAAAACGACAGGGATAGTTGTAATGAAAATTCTGTCATGTCATTTCAAACCTGTTTGAAAGTCTTTCTTCTGCAGAATACGCATGATGGTTTTTCTACATTGGACATTTAATTTCATTGAATAGACAAAAAAGCACAGAGACATTTTTCAAAGTATCATCTTTTATGTTCCATAGAAGAAAGAAGAAAGGTTTGGAACAACATGAACAATGAATTGAACAATGGATAAACAGAATTCTAAATCGGGATTGTCATTAATGATAAATTATTGACTTGATATAAGTTGCCACCATTTTATGACAGCAATAAGCCACAAGAGGCCTTACTTTTACAGCGATTTTTACCATGGTAAGAACATTATACCTTATAAAAGCTCTTATCCATGGTAAAGTCAATGTAAAAGTATGGCCTGCTGTGGATTATTGCTGCTTTACTCTCTTCTGAAGACCTGGAAGGAATTTTATTCGGACAATTTTATAAGACCTTAAACAGTGTTAGATGTTCAGCAACATTTGATCTGATTTCTAGTGACATTTCAGTAATTGGGTGACTGGAGATTTCTGAAATCCACTCAAATTACCACAGCAGTAATTAATTCAACATAGGTATGCTAATTTCTCACTGATTATGCGCATACTGCATTAAGACCGTATCACGTCTCCTTTTGTCTTTTTTTTTCTTTCCAAAGCTTAATTATTGAGTACAATCAAATGTTTTCTGTTCTAGAATTAACGGCACTTGAAATTAGCAGCTACAGTGGAGGAAACAACCCGCCCATTTATACGAGTAAAACCACGTCGCATGCATATTCATGTCTGATAATAGCGTAACGCTTTTAGAGTCGGTTGTCTTGATTGTAGCTGCTAACTTTAATGCTAATTATGTGGTTTTCATTTGTACGGTGGCTTTGATTTGGTCGCTACTTTGGGTTGTTTCATTGATTTCTGTTTTTGTCTCTTTGTTTTGTTTCTGTAATTAAAGCCGCAGCGGCAGCTCTTCAGGTGGCTAAAGACCTTGTAATTGTGCATTGTTATAACATGCTTGAATTGACTCCAGTGGCCGAACGCTTTTCCGAGCAACCACTGGGGTGAATCAAACTGTGTGGGTCAAAGCAGGTAAACGCGGCAGACATTGTCGCGTGTCACGCAAGAAATAATCAGGCGACATCAGTCAGAGAAATGTAGCAGCTAAAAGCCTTGAGGTGGCCTTTTTTACTCTCTCTGTGTTTCCCCTATTTTTCTCTTCTCCTCATGTCATTGTGTTCTGCATCAACCCCTTTACATCCCTCAGAGCTTCGAGAAGGTTGGTGTGTTTTTTCTTTTTTCACTTTTTTTAACCCACATTAAATCGAAAAATCAACATGTATTAAAACCTTAAACTTGACTGATCTATTAGAAGGCTCAGTGGCAATTCGAAGTTTAAAATTAAGCTGCTAAATAAGGTTTAAATTCTGGGAGATTTGATTTAACTGCATAAAACTAGTAGTAATTAACCCGCTTATTCGGGTTCGTTTTCCTTTTTACGTTTTTAAGTTTGCATTGTGGGGCCTTTTCTCGTTTGCATCCTTCAGTATTGCTTTTGCCCACAGAATATGCTCATGTGCACATGCTGTCATGGAAATCTCGCATTTGAAAGTAAAGAGTACCATGCATGATGGGAGAATGTAACTGCGCTTGCATGCCTCAAGACGTAATTCCTTCAGCTGTCGTGCTTCGTTGCATTCCTGTGTGTTTTTATTATTCTCTTTGTTTCGTCCAATTCTCCTGGATATTGAGCCTTTGTTGGCGACTCATTCAGTCGCTTCCTTGTGTTGTGGTGTTTGTGTAATGTGCACCCTTAGTTTCGCTCTGTTTTCAACTCCTTTTTGTTGTAGTTTCTGGTTTGTTAGATGTGGTTTGTGTTTCTGTGCGTTGTTGTCTCGTGTTTCTGCAGACAGTTTTCCTGCCATCTTCTGAATCACAAAGCCGTCCCTGCACACAAAAGCTTCGTTTTGGTTGCAGACTCACTCTGCTAATTAGTTTTGTGTGCCACATGGATCATTGGCAGATATAATGATCTCCGCACTTCACGCAGCCCCCCAGAAAACAGACTTTATTTCACAGCAGCAACTAGCTAGCGATATATCCTTGTGATGACTGACTGCCTCTTGCCCTTTCGCAGTCCGCAGGCTCAATCAAATCAGGATTTATCATTCGCTCGAGCCTTCTTTGCCAGCGTACGTCTGAATTGCTTCTTACGTTGCCGCAATGTGCTGTATTAAAACCAAATTGGACCAGAACAAAAAGCGGGTGCTTTGTTTGTGAGTCTCTCTGTGCTAATCCTTCGCTAATGCAGCTGAGCACAATAATTGCACGCCTGCTCCATATCCATATCGAAGTCCCATCAGCCTTTTGCTTGCATAATATTTTTAGAGGAAACAAGAAAAGACCATTTTCTAATAGAGTAAGACAAAAAAACCAAACCTAATTCAGGATTAAAACAAGTATAATTAGCATACATAATTTTGCGTCTCAAGTAATATCTTTTCTCTTAATATTTAGCAATTTAATCTTATATGTTTACTAGAAAACAAGACAAATACTTTGCAGTCATTGGGTTACCACCAACATTTAGCATTAAATATCATGTCACTGAATGCGCTAAACTTCCCTTTTCAGCATTCTACGGCGGTTGCGATTCATTAATTGGGTTTTTTGGCGGAACCAGAAATCAGGCGGAAAGCTCGCATTTAGCCAGACGAGTTTGTGCGATCGTGCGGATGGCTAACTCTCGACTGATATCTCATCCCTCTCCCCAGTGTAGTGACGTTTCAGATGGCCGTTTGTCAGGGATAATGACACAGAACAAGACCCTCTGCTTCACTTGGCTAATGCTAAGGTGTTGCCGACTATCTCGTGATGTCTGAGACTAAATGGCTCCCTGAATTATTCAGCTTTTACAGACACAGTGTTGTTGGGAGGGGGGCGACACCACATGATTTGAGGTTATAAATAATGAAGTGCGCTTTGCCGCTACTCTGTCTCTCAGGGTCTGGCATTTATTGACGGAGCTTTATTTTTCATATCCGGCTGTTCCCACTGTGAAATCTGTGCCACTTTTACTCTGATAGCTTGTTACTGCTGCCTAGCATATAGAAAGTCTAACAGTATGAGCGTATTAGCTCTCACACTAGCTGCATGCTAATCAGAGTGAGCAGTTAGCAATAGCAATAATGCTAAATGAGAAATGTTGTTGATAGCAGCTGCTAGCCACTATAGCCGCTATCAAAAACAGACCAGAAATGCCTAAATAATCACTTCTTTTGAAACAATTGACCAGATTTTGTTTGAAACTCTATTAAATGCAGTTTTATGAGCTAATGTTGCCAATGTCATGCTGCAGACTTTCACTCAATATTTTTTTTTTTAACTCAACAGTCTCCTTGTTAGCCATCTACATCAGACGTCAGAGTCAATTGCTTCCGTATGGCAAAATCCCCCTCTGAGCCTCGACTTATCTAGTTCCCTTCTATTCTGCGCCGAATTAATAACAGAAATTATGATTGTTCTTATTTCAATGTAGCCGCTAATCTTTCATTGTTGCCGCCTGACAATGAAGCCCTCAACCGTTCCGCCATTCAACTCCACATAATGCAGTGTCAAAGCCAAAATGTTAAGGATTCAAGATCCCAGAATGTTTCCAAGAGCATATTAATAGTAATTAGTCCCCAAGACGAGGAAACCGAGACCTCACAGATCCACTCGAGATGCTGGAAGACTTGAGCTGTACCGTACGCCATGCTAAATGTTATGATTATGTTCGGTGTATGCGCATGTAGATGCATGTGAAGCCCACTGCTACCACTTTGGGTTGTGTTTGCATGTCTTTGCATGTTTTTTCGGTGTAAAAATAGAAATGCAAGCTAGATCACACCCTATCTACTTGTCGAAACAAAGGCTACTTTGAATAAACAAGCGTTTAGTGTATCGTAAAGGTGTAGGGTTTGGTGTAAAATCTCAAATGCAATGCAGCCCCTGACTTTTATTGAACACTATGCCGTAACCAGCTGATCAGGGGTTGTAGAGTCTTACAAATGCTCAAATTTCTATTACTAGAACTGGTCTGAACCCCTACAGAGGCTGCTTTGCATTGCAGCGGCGGAGGTGTGTGTGTTAATATGGGGGAACCCCTGCCGTCTGCATGCAAATGGCCTCGCTACCTTCAAGCGAAATGGATTATTGTGGGTTTTGGACATCAAACAGGGTGTAATCTCAGCTTCAAGGTGACATTAAAGGCTGCGCATTATTTTGGCTTCCCTTCCTACCTTCATTTTGGGGCTGGACAGGCTGTCTCACCAAAATGGCCACCTTCGAAATGTCCTAGTCAGGAATTACAAGGAGTGAGGCACTCTTTGGCCTTTTTATTTTGTCTTCCTCTGTCCGTTGTTAGAGTTGTCTTTCTCTCCACATTGGGCTTGAAATGGGATTTGGACTCTGGACCTCAAAGAGATCGCTCTCGGCCTGCTGGGCTCCTGGTCTTAGTGAATGAGGACCGTGTCCGTCCAATTGGACTGTTTCTATATTCCTCCGAATATCACAGCGGAGAGCACCATCGCACATCAAACGTCAGGATTTGAGCTATAGGACCATGTGTCAGGACTTAGATAAAGCTTTGTGCAATGGCATTTCAAAGCAAAGCGAGGCCGATGCGGAGATAGCGCCAGTCGTAAATGTCGACATGCGTCTGAAAACATTAGACCCGCTTATGATTTCCCCACTTCACCACAGTTTATTCGAGCCTAAAGTGTGGGATGCTTTGTTGCCGGTGACTTTGAAGTTGCCAAGCTCTTCGGCATCTTTTCAAAAGGTTGTTCTGTTTAAAAAATGACCGGATTGAGTCAGATTTAGGATTATAATTGGGAAAATTCAAGTACGTATTGTACAGTACAAGCTTTGGATTAGGAATAACTCACAAGGTGAAAGGTTGCAGCCTTCATTCGCTCGATTAGCAAAACTTACGGTCAATCGAATGTGGCCCTAGGAAGCGAACTTCATTTTTTAGCCTCTTACAGACTTGGTTTTATGAACGGCCAAATGTTGCATCACCCATCAGCAGGCCCACACGCAATATGTGCCAGCAGAACCCATAAAGCATGTTTGTTTATTTAATATATTTAAGTTCCTTTTATCACATTTCACCATCATTCTGGCGCAGGAAATGCATAAGCATCAGCAGATTACGTCTGGGCCTGTCCATCATTAATCCACACTAGAAGAATCACACTCGTCTTGTCACTGTCATGTTTCACTGTGTTTGCTCATTGTTCTCTACAGAGCCTTTAAAGACACTCCTGCACTGTGATTATATGTGTGCGCTGTGACGAATTCACCAATTTCCACATTTCAATTGTGTGGATTCCCTAGAAATATTGCACTCGGGGAGGGTTGCATGCCACAAACATGTGTTGACTGTAGCAGTAGGCCTGGTGGATAGTTTGATGCCGTTCTGTTGATGTCATTCCTGCAGTCATGCATGCACCTTGTGATACGTGGGCTGCCCTTTCACCTTTGTTGAACATTTGTTCAATATGCATTTATATGGGGGGAGGGGTCATTTCAGTATGTCAGTGTTTAATTTGCTGTTGTTGTTGTTTTTGTTTTCTCAACAATTTAAAAAGTATTTTTCCTTAATGAAAGGAGTAATCTGGGTTAAATACAAATGATGCTCTCTTACATTTGTGGAATAATGTATAAAAAAGTATTACAATTTTTTTTTTTTTTTTTTTATGATAACCATCATTATGCCTCCAAATGTCGTGGATACAGCTTAACTTGTATTGAACCTGGAACTTTCCTTTGAATAAATCACTTTTTAACCTAAAAATTAAAATGTATATAATTATAAATGGGTAAATTTGATTATAAAATGTATTAATATACAATGTTAAATAGATGTTTTATAAACTAATGACAAAATTTTACCTTGAACTGGCTTTATACAGTGATTATGAAATGCCTCGGCTGTGATTTTTCACTCACTGGACACCAACCGAGGTCATCCGTCACATTGGCTCTCTGAAACTGTGAACATATCCATGTTTAATTATCGCTGTATGGTATAGATACAGAATTTAGAATGTAACAGTTGAGCCTGTTGCCGTGACTATTATTATTTAAAAGTACTTAAATTTTTAAATTGTATGTTAATTTCTAAAGTTTTTAAAAATTCAAAATGTTGGTGCCAACATTTAAACTAGATTCAAACTGTGCTTTCGATGGTGTTTAATTACAAATTCAAAACTTAATGCTCTTCGACTGCTGGTTTCCAAGGCTATGGTGAACGTTTAATCGTGCATTTCAAGCCCCATTGTGTGAGAAGTCAAACCCACATACTTTTGCTCCAGCTGGCCCAGGGTTACAGTCTCCTCTTTGCCCCAGTCCCCACCTCTCACTCCCCGTGTTATTTCCCTTTTGTCTCTAGCCCCACATGTACGTCCACCATTTTGTCCCTCCAGTCTGTCCGCCCCCCCGTCTGCTGACTTGCAGCCTAGGTCTTGTTCTGCCTTGTGCCCTGTCTCTACCTGTTGTTTCTGTCCTCGTTGTGTCTGTGTGGGGTTGTGAATTTTCCTTTTTGTATTAGTTTTTTTTTTTTTTTTTTTTCCTCTGAGCTAGCCCTAGCACCCATTGCTGTCCCTCTGTCTTTCCTTTCTCCTCTTGCCAAATGTAAATGAGGCATGACCCCCTCACCACCCGCCATTTTAGGACACACCTAGCACATCCTACTACCTGTTTCATTGTCATTCACGTCCACCAACATCAATAAGGCAGATGCCTTGATGATTCTTGGAGAAACCACTCTGAAATTGAATGTCTAAATTTTGTACATTTTTTAACATGGACAATATTATGCTACTGTCACTCTAAGTCTATTGCTCTGTTCCAAAACCTTGCAAGATAACTACTTAGACATCAAGAACATGTACCCAACATTTCATAAGCAGCTTTATCTAGTTTTGGCTGGTAAAAGGTCAATCCCAGAATCAGTTGCAGAAAGCTTATGGAATAATTTCATTCAGGATGTTTTAAGCTAATTAAAAATGTACTTGCAGGTGCTATATTTAAATGCTTGTTAGAATGTCTCGTAATTGACCCTTCGCAAAGACCCGCCTCCTGTAGTTACTTTTGCTTTGTCCGACAAGCCATGGCGCTCTCGCGCCACACAGATTGAAAAATACATTGCTAAGCAAAAAGGACACTGACAACACCTTGACAGACAAGACAGAGCAGGTTACTTATGATATTAAAGTCCCAGCTTTCAAACTGTGTAATTTTTGAAGAAATTCGAACAATAAAAACTGTTTTGTTTCTCTTTAATGTGTCTTGACAGATTGCTGTAGAGCCTCAGCGCAAGCGGCTCGTGAACCGATCATCTCTTCCTACTAGTTAATTTATAGCATCAAATAAACATGAATGAACATCAGAAGGAATGTTGTTTCAAACGCGGAAAGACGTCAGTACACACCATTTTTCAAGTTCAAGTCCACAGAGGTTAATCTTCTAACTCCTCACTGCTTTGTCGGACAAAATGGCAGATTTGGCGTTATGATTGCTTGTCAATCAAACTCCCGGCGAAGGGTCAATTAGCTTAGCAACATGCTAATGTCAAACTCAATTGGCAACAGTCAGGTCTTTCTCTACAGTATTTGTGTGGCACATAGAGTTGTTTAGAAAGCTGCCTCAGAAGGGACAGCTGACTAGGTACTGGAACAGAGTCTGTGTATTTTCATTTAAGTTTCCATCAGACCTTGACTTTCAATGAGTTATATAAAAAAGCAAGGTTACCAAGAATGAACATGCCAGACAGGCTTTGAAAAAAAAGCCTGTTTCACAACCTGGCCAACTTCATCTATGCCATAACTCATATCCAAACCTTCCCCCCTACAGATCCTTCATCTTTTCTCTCGTGTGTAGGTTTGGCATCTCAGTAGTTGAGGTGCATCACTGTCATCCTTGTAGACTAGCATCTGTACCAGTCATGTGCCCTTATTTGGTCAACTTTTATTCATTTTCTTTCTTTTTCTTTGTTTTATTGATGTGTGTGATTTAGTTAGTTGAGTTGAACTGACAGCTACTTATTGACTGAATCCAGAATTTCCGCCATAAAACTTTGTGTTATGTCTAGCCAGGACTGCAATGTGACAATACAATCCTGTCACATTACGTCATATTGGCTGGAGACGATAAAAAGCCTTTCTCTGCATTGAAGTGGGTTTCCCCCCTCGTTCCTTTTCCCAACCCTTCCCTTTCTTCCTCTTTCTCGCTCTTTTGCGCGTTCTATTCTCTTATATTTCTATTTTTTTCCTCTCCAGTTGTCTTTTGTCTGGGCATGCTAGCGACCCTTCAGTTATATTCCTCTATGCATTTTATCTCAAATACTTCTCTCTGGTTTTATTGTTCCCATTTACTCTTTGGTTGACCTCTACCTATTTCTGCATGATGTCTGTGAAAATGACAGCTGCATCTATCAATGGAAGCGTGTCAGATCTTAAAAAGGCTTTGTCCAGTTGATCTACTCTCAACCACAAAAATCTGATTAAGGTTTCTCATCTTTAGTCCCTCTTGGAGGGGCTTACCATTACCAGTGCATGTACGTACCAACATGTATGTACATATGTAGGGTTACTTTGGCACAGGTAGATTTGAAAAATTGCCAGTGAAGTTTCATGCTTCACACTTTCTATACCCTACTACAAAGAGTATTTTCTGTTCACACTGTAGAGCTTTTCCACTTTTTAACAGTAATGCATGTTTTTCATTTCATTTACTCTAGTTACAGGTCACATAGATTTCTATTTTTAAAGATGAGAAACTCATAATAGATTTTTGTGCATTTAATCGTGCTGTGATGGGTCAAATATTGGTCAATGGAACCTTGTTGCTATGAATTTGTTGCTTTAATGTCAATCTATATTGTTGGTGAAGCAGTTCTGTTAATTTAGTTACTTTATCATTATTTTAATTTGTATAAACCCAAGTGAAGTTTTAGTCTTGTTTTATTTTATAATTTGTTGTCCTCTCTTTAGACGACAACATGTGCGTTCTAAAGAAAGGCTCGTTTTCATCGACGTGTCTTGTTACCTTTCTCTTTCTCTTTTTCTTGTCGCCATTCCTCCGCCCTTTGCAGTTCGTCGCGTGCCCCCACGTTTCTCCATCATGCCCACCAGCCACGAGATCATGCCGGGCGGTAGCGTCAACATCACTTGCGTAGCCGTGGGCTCGCCTATGCCCTACGTCAAGTGGATGCTTAACTCTGAGGACCTGACGCCTGAGGACGAGATGCCAGTGGGCAGGAACGTGCTGGAGTTAAATGGCGTCCGCGAGTCAGCCAACTACACCTGCGTGGCCATGAGCAGCCTGGGCATCATCGAGGCTGTGGCCCAGATCATTGTCAAGTGTAAGAATCAATTGAATCGAGGGTTCTCTGGTCAAACGAAATTAAAACTAAGCCATATTTTAATTGCTTTCTAGTTCCAGTATTGACTACATTATCCCCCACTACAGCTTTGCCGAAACCTCCAGGTACTCCCGTCGTAACCGAAACTACCGCCACCAGTATCACCATTACCTGGGACAGTGGAAACCCTGAGCCCGTCTCCCATTACATCATCCAGTATCGTGCCAAGTCTCCCGAGAGCAAATTCGAGACCGTGGACTCCATCACCACCACTCGCTACAGCATTGGAGGACTTTCTCCAAACACCGATTACGAGATCCGTGTGTCAGCCTACAACACCATTGGCCAGGGCCCGCCCAGCGAACCAGTCGAGGCTAGGACTGGGGAGCAAGCTCCCGCCAGCCCACCGCGAAACATCCAAGCCCGTATCATTTCCCAGAACACCATGATGGTACGCTGGGATGAACCCGAGGAGCCCAATGGACAGATCAAGGGTTATCGGGTGTACTACACCATGGACCCATCTCAGGCCATGAGCATGTGGCAGATCCACAACGTACAGGACAGCGTGATCACCACCATTCAGAGTCTGGTGCCCTCCGAGACCTACACCATCAGAGTGCTGGCCTTCACGTCCGTAGGAGACGGACCCTTCTCAGATCCCATTCATGTCAAAGTGCTTCAAGGAGGTTTGTTTGTCCATTTTTAGTGTCCATTTTCAGTATTGGGTGAGCAAAAGATGTAGCAAGGTAGGTTTTCTATTGGAAATGTCTATTGTTTGTACTGGGTGAGCTGAGGGTGTAGCAAAGTAAGTTTAACAATTGAAAAATGTCTGTTGTCAGTGCTTGGTGGGCTAACAATGTAGCAAGGTGAGTTTAGCGATTGGAAATGTCCATTGTTTGTATTGGGTGAGTTGAGGATGTAGCAAAGTAAGTTTAATGATTGAAAAATGTCTGTTTTCATTATTTGATGGGCTAACAATGTAGCAAGTTGAGTTTAGCAATTGGAAATGTCCATTGTTTGTATTGGGTGAGCTGAGGATGTAGCAAAGTAAGTTTAATGATTGAAAAATGTCTGTTTTTATTGTTTGATGGGCTAACAATGTAGCAAGGCGAGTTTAACAATTGAAAAATGTGTTGTCAGTGCTTGGTGGGCTAACAATGTAGCAAGGTGAGTTTAGCGATTGGAAATGTCCATTGTTTGTATTGGGTGAGTTGAGGATGTAGCAAAGTAAGTTTAATGATTGAAAAATGTCTGTTTTTATTGTTTGATGGGCTAACAATGTAGCAAGGCGAGTTTAACAATTGAAAAATGTGTTGTCAGTGCTTGGTGGGCTAACAATGTAGCAAGGTGAGTTTAGCGATTGGAAATGTCCATTGTTTGTATTGGGTGAGTTGAGGATGTAGCAAAGTAAGTTTAACGATTGAAAAATGTCTGTTTTCATTATTTGATGGGCTAACAATGTAGCAAGTTGAGTTTAGCAATTGGAAATGTCCATTGTTTGTATTGGGTGAGCTGAGGGTGTAGCAATGTAAAGCCGCCTTTCCACTATCTCCGACATTTCGCCCCCTAGCGGCAGTCGTGCGGAACTTTCAAATTGGTCGTGAAGCAACAATTACTCTTAGTTTATTCACCATGGTAAAATGAATCATTTGAATGAATTTATGAATATATCCACACAAAGCAAATGACCCCCAATAATCCTGAAAGAAAAAAATTGTAGGTTTTCTAAGGCTAATCAGCGTAAATAATTATAAGATGATTACTTATTCCGTCATTATTCATAACCACCATTTTACAGAAGCAGTGTTTAAAGAATAACATTTTAGTGGAAAAATACTGGTAATTCTCACCTTGCAAGAATAGTTTTGATTAAAAAACATCACATCCGGTCGGGCGGTCGCATACGGTCTAGACAAAGAAGTTCAAATATTTCCAACGCATCCATCTCATTGTCGGAGATAGTGGAAAGGCGGCTTAAGTTTAATGACTGAAAAATGTCTGTTTTCAGTCTTTGGTGGGCTAATAATGTTGCAAGGTGAGTTTAACAATTAGATATGTCTGTTAGTATTGGGTGAGCTAAAGGTGTAGCAAAGTCAGTTTAGCTATTGAAAAAATATCTGTTTTCAGTGTTCGGTGAGCTACGTAACAGTATAGCAAGGTGAGTTTAGCACTCTGTTGTCATGTCTTGAGTTTGCCGAAGATGTTTAGCATTTGGAAATCTTTATTGTTGGGGAGTCAAAAATGTAGCAAGGTGAGTTTAGTGATTGGGTATGTTTGCATTGGGTGAGACAAAAATGGAAGTACATTTTCACCTGGTAATTGTCCTAACCCAGTTGCCACGAGGGTAAATGCTTTCTCTAACACTTTCACTAAATATACAGTTGTAAATTTCTGTTTGTTTCATTTCATGTCTATTAAACTGTCAACACTGGCTCCATTTGTAGTCCCTGGACAGCCGACAAACTTCCAGGTCGGTGAGGTGTCAGACACAAGCGTTGAGCTAACATGGGAACCAGCCTTCGAGAAAGAGGGAATCATCAGTTATGAACTGCATTACAAAGAGGGCAGTCAAGGACCTCAGGTGCCTTCTCAACAGCAAACCTTCTCAAATATATTGTCAGGACTGCTGTTGCATGTCCAATTTTGATGTAACTGTTATTATTTCCCACCAAACAGGTAAAGAAATCATTCGGTCCAACTGCTTCCTATGTGGTGGAGGGCCTACGTGCTAATACAGAGTACTACTTCTCTCTGGCTGCCGTCTCCAACAAGGGTATTGGAGCCTTCACCAATGAAATATCCCAAAGGACATCCCAAGCCAGTATGTAGTCCATTTCCTTTCCTAAGGATGCGAATGAAGGGTTTTGGGGGAGGTCTAATATTGTATTTTGTTTGAGAAATGCCAAGACATAATGCCTATTTTGAGCTTTCGATGGGGTCGGGATACAACAGCACACTGTTTGAAAGGACCACTGTAACCTTCACCCCCGTTTCCCAATCCAGGGATATTGTTTATCGACTCTAGAAATGTCAAGAGTAAAGGATAATGGTGTGCTCGTGTCTGCAGCAGATATGTGTTAAAGACTGGATGTTAGTCTGGTCTCTGATTTTTGACAGGTTCGGGTTTCTGGCAGTGGCTCTCATTCCTTTGTGTTGTGTTTGTTTATGCATCTGAATTGAGCAAAACAGCATCACCTTTGAGCCAAAAGAGAGTCTTGTTACATACAGGTGACAAAGGTGATGTTGTTTTCTTGAGAATATTTCCAAATGACTTGCCAAAACTTCATGATTTTGAATATTTTTTTCTGTGCATGTTGACAAATTGTTTTTAAGAGAAGATAAGTAAGAGCAGAACAAATTTGTGTAAATTGTTCGTAAAAACCTTATGTAAATCATTGCATTCAGTTCAATGCGTCAGTTTATGTGAGAATGGCTGTATGAATGATTTGCGCAATTTGTTCTGCTTGCGTTGCATGAATGAGACCCTCTGACTTTGATGTTTTAAACATAATTTATTTCGTGTAAAGCATCTAAAGGTTAAACCTAAACTTTTAAATGGCCTGTGTTGTTTAGTTTAATGGAATCCTCGCCCCTTGGCAGGATGGTGTCGCACACTTCTTTTTCTTCTTTGTTTGATGATTCTTTCATCTGGGTCTCTCTATGTCACAGTTATGTACTTCAGAGATTTCCTACATGTGAAACAAACAAATCAATGTGGGCTGATTGATCTGCAGCAAGCGTGCCGTTTGGCTCCCCAGCGCGCTCCCTCCTTTCTTCTGTGTTCATATTTCTTTTTCATGTGTCGACAGCAAATGCACTTTTTTCCTCCCATGCGACTGAAGCACACAAAATATTATTGACTCTGGGGTCTGCCATGGCTTTCCACCACATCTAGTCCCTCACTGTGTATTACTGAAAGCAACACAGTCAGTGGCCGTTGGCGCCTGCAGGTAGTCAGCATTTACGCTGGGAGACCGTCTGAATTATTCAAGCCTCCGGCCTAAAAATACACCCTTGCTGAGTCGCATCATGATTCGGTGCATGAAATCATCGGTGCTTGTGGGGAACCTTGCAGCTGGCATGTGCCCTGCGCTAAAATATTGCAGTTACTTGCATATAGTATTAGGGTACATACATAGGGGTCCAAGAGTGAAAGTGCATCTATTTTGCAGTCTTTTCCAGTTTAATGCAGAGGTTTTTATTTCAAAGCATAACAGTTTGAGTGAAAAGTTAAACCAAAAAAATCCTAGAGTTTCATTGTGGTCTCAGACTTTTATACTATTCTCACTAAATGATTAAATTTTGTTAACTTTAGTTTCAATTGAGCACAAAAAAATAATGATGGGGCGGAAGGTTTAGCTGGCGGAAGCCTTCCAAGCCAGCTAAACAAAGAAAAAAATGATGTGGACCTTTAAAACCGGACCTTTTTTCACGCTTATATTTTAGTATAAAGGTAAAAAAAATAAACGAATTGTTTAAAGTCAACATGAAATGGCATTCAGAACTCATACACTATAATAACTGATGTGTTTCTGAGTGCAGTGGGATATTCAATCAGGAATTGATTCAGGAAATGCTCCTTTTGTGTAAAGATTCCTGTTGTAGGTTTAAATCTTTAGACTTACAGTGGGCGGAAGATGCCAGAAAGCCATGGCAGCAGACGTGGACCATTTTAACTCTTCTGTTTCTACCTGTGCAGAATGGGTGGGATGGGGTTGGTTGAGTGGGTACTGGGATGCAGTGAACCTGCTGCATTGACACACAATGTAACACCTGAGCGCGAGAGAGCGAGCACTGAATGCATGTATTACCTCCCCCTACCCCTGGGGGGCGCTCTGTTAATGCACGTTGTACGCTGTGTGTGTGTCCCCTTCTGTTCCATCTCTATATGTCCGTTCTGCTGTTTGTGTCTTCATATATTGTATTCTGGAACAATGCAGTGCACTTTTTTACCTCCCTTTTGTTTTCTAGCTCTTCGTATGTTTCACTTTGTCTCCAGAAATGAAACTAAAGCTCACCTGCTCCAGCTTGACGTCACCTGGTTTTAATTCATTTCTGTTCAGTACACAGGTTTAAGTTCACTTTATTTCATTTCAGTTTGGTTTACACTTGAGGAAACAGCTCTCAGCATTTGGTTTTTTTGCTCCTTCTGTCGGGGTTTCATTTTCCGTGACAAGCTCGACATGCAGCAACAGCACTTAGCATTGCCAAAGCAAATCCATTAAACTAAAGGTGAGAGTAAGTATCCCTGCGGGACGACCGTAGGCTTCTTGCTTGAGTTACGGGACTTTGTCCCGCAGGGTCTCGCACAGATGGGAGACGTGGTTCACTACATCTGCTGATGTCTTCCCTTGAGCAGAAACTAAAGTAGTGCAGATTTACCCATAACAAGGTCAGGGAGGCGACAAGCTAGGACAGTTAGAAGCAATTTAGCACAAATGCCCCTCAACTTAACACATAAACATTACAGTGTGGATTCCCGTGAGGTAAGTGACTGCCGTTCGGAGGAAGCCCAGTCTGCCATCACACCTTTCAGAAGTTGGCCAACTTGACAGTCCATATAAGTAGACCTTGAGGTGCAGAACTGTCTTATACACCAGCGGAATTGGTTTAGATCCCTTTCGCAATCTAGAAAGAGTGTCATCGTCTTCACAGAGAGTTCCCAAGACATTTATACACTAATTGGCCAGATTATACAAGCGTTCCAGAATTTCCTCTTCGTAGATCTATTTTGCACTACACCAATTGGCAGACTGGTCTTCCTCATGAAGGCGTGAAAGGAAAGTGTATTGTGTTTGTTTCCTTTTTGGTACAGTGCTGTTCAGTTGACGCTCAGTCAGGTCAATGTTCGTGGGTCAGCCCACAGTTACGAACCAAAGCCCCTGCGTTGGTCCGGCAGAGAGTACTCACCTTACCCTCCATATCCCCCAACACTTGTTAATATACCCTGGGGGATGTGTCCAAACTCTTGAGGGTTAGTGGAGATAGACACTCCTGCCTTGACCAAGTGGGTGGCAGTGGCATTCTGGGAAATGCGCTTAAGAGTCAATGGCTATTGAGTGACGCTCAGGTTTCAAATGGTCATAGAGGGTCCACAAACTGGGGGCAAGGGTTACCGCACCAATCTTCACGTTGGGTTTGGTGCAAGAACATCTTGGAGGTCCCATTTCAGCCAAGTCCAATGGCTTCAATTAGTTGTTGCACCTAAAGAAGTTGACCGCGTGTAGTTCCTAGTACAGTCGTTTCAATCAGTTATTACACTCAATCAGTTGCCAGCGTCTGTCTCATAAATTAATTCCAAACTTTGTAGCCAAACAAATCTGTAATTGTAGTAGTTTTCATCTCTCAGTTGGCTTTTTTTTTGTAGCAGCAGCACCACTTGGCATGGATCTGGATTATTAAGTCATTATTACAGTTAACACCTTTTATTTTGGTTTTAAGGCACAACCCTTGGTTTTGAAGAGTGATTTCATTTTTGTAACACTGAAATCCATGGCTCTTTTTGTGTTTGATGTGTAATACAGTTCCAGAATCATGAGTCTCAACCTTTAGGTAGTTCTGCAACTCTCTGATACCAAACTTTCTTTCCACACTCAAACCAGGTCGATTTACGAGAACTGAATGCAAATACTCCTCAAAAGAGGAAGTACATCTTCAAAATATATCTTCAAACGGAAGATGAAAATCCAGTAAAACTTTAATCCATTAAGCCCATTTGGTGAATAAACAGGGCTCTGAATAACGTCGCTCACTGAACTCTGGGACTGGGGACACCTGTGATAAAAGCTGGCTGGTGATGGGACAAAACTGTTTCTCAAACAAAAGCACAACAGGGAATGGTTTTATTCAGGAAATAAATGCTTTAAAAAATAAAGTTTGGTTGAGGGGGATTATATTACACGGGTATGGATAGTTGGATGTTAGCGAGGTGCTAGCACCCTGATCTCAATCTTGTGGACCCTCAGGCTAGTGTAAACAGTGAATAGTGCAGCCTGATGAAAGCACAGGGAACGCTCTCTCCCTCCAGCCCCAAAAACATCCCAACATTATAGGCCACATGACTCATCAAATGGACTAAACTAAATGAACGTAAATAGTTTGAATTGAGCTGTATTCGGTGAGCTCAGCAGTAGAGGGAGAGGGCCGAACCCAACCGACTCTAGGGAAATATAGTCTCCCTCGAATCGGGTGCTTGTGGTAAGAAAGTCTTTAAAAATTAGTGTTTGAAGATGTCAGGTACGTATAATGTACAGGAAAATGCTTTGTGTTTGTTGTTTTGTTTTGGTTTCTGCCGTTTTAAATGGTTTTCCTTTCTGTTTGAAGCTTGGTGGCTTTCCATGATTCTTCTGAGTTGACATTTCAGGTCCTAACATTTTCTTTCCAGCCATTATTTCGCAGAGAGTTTTGCTCATTTTCCTGTAATCTGTTTTGAATGATTTTGTTTTGCTTTCCAACGATGGTGCTCATCCATTTGAATTTCAGTCACAAATATGTTTTATCCCCGTCTGTCCGTTTCCCCCTCATTCATTTGTGTTACTTATAGCTTCAGGGATCAGTGTGACAGAGTAACTTTTAATGTTCAATTTACAATGGAGATAAATGTTACAGGCCTTTAAACGGTATCCATATGCGCAAGCATTTAGTTGCATGGACTCTGCATTTCAAACGAGACTTTTATATTGATTTAGAACGGCACAGACGTTGTAATTTCTGATATGTGCAGGGGAAGTGCTCGACAAAAACGCCTCGAAATACCGCAATGAACGGCTTTCATTCAAATGCAAATAACATGATCTATTTTTCCCTCTTGGTGGAAATATATCCTGAGAGCCCAGGGAATTACTCTGAAAGATGGGCTAAATCTTTGGCTTGCATACAGGCGGTTATAGTTGGATACACTAGTATTTTTGTCTTCTTTTCCAGTACAAATATTGAAACTTCCTTAAACAAAGATACATTAACTTGAGAAGCAAAAAGATATTAAGTCTTGTTGTCTGAAAAATTTAATATGTCAAGGGGGTCAGAAAAAAATGTATTCAAAGGGAAAACAAGATTATTTTTCTGACCCCATTGAAATTACCCCATTTTTTTAATCTGTATCTTACGCCCAACATCCGTAGTGTTACTTCTAGATCTTTGACACAAAAATCAAGCCAATGTTAAACCTTCATGCTTCATATTTATGCATGCATGCAAAACACCCCGACCCCTTCAAAACCAAGCTCTTCTGTTTGCATTTGCCCTTTGTTTTCCTCGTTTTTTCTTATGTTTCAGTATGTCTCTGCTTGTTTTTTTCAGTTGGTTTTTCCCTTTTATCATTTTCTTTTTCTCTTTCCCATCTTTTCGTTTTCTGTTTTCCACCCCTCCTCTCCCCCCTTCCCAAACCTGAGCAGAGCCCTCCGCCCCCCCTCAAGACATTAAGTGCTCCAGCTCCAGCTCCACCACCCTGCTGGTAAGTTGGCGCCCTCCGCCGGCCGAGAGCCAGAACGGGGTGCTGGCCGGGTACATAGTGCGCTACGCGGTGGTGGGCGCCGGGGCCGAGGTCAGCACGGAGCCCGTGGAGGAGCCGGCGGTGCAGCCCAGCCTCGACCGGATCGAGCTGCAGCGGCTGGAGAAATGGACCATGTACCGAGTCACCGTGGCGGCCTCCACCAGCGTGGGTCCGGGCCCCGAGAGCGAGCCGCTGCTCTGCCGCACGGACGAGGACGGTACTGAAACCTTGACTAACATTATTCACTACAAAATTTATTGATTTAAAAATGAAAATAAATGTAATAATTAAAAATGATTAAAAAGAGTTTTAATCAGCAGAAATTTACTTGAGAAGCAACACTGTAAGATACCAAGACTTGTTTTCATTGATTGTATCTTGAATAGAAGTGTGTTTTTCTTACAGCTCTCACATTTTTTGTTTATACATAAAATCTGCCAGTGATGACAAAAATACGCTCATATTAAAGGCACATTTTCTGAAAACAAGTATTGATAACTTATGCAATGTTGCTTCTCAGGTACATTTATCTTGTTTTAATTATTTTTAGATATTTTACCTGGAAAATATACAAGTTTTTGCAGTTTTTTAGATAGTTCAGGCAAAACAAAATGCTATGAAAGTAAAATGGCCTCTTAAAATTATTTAAACACTATTTCAAAACCTAGTCAGTGTCTAACCTAGACAGTATTTTAAGGCATGATACCATCAATGCAATGCAAAACAAGGCAATCTTACATCATTAAAAAAATGTTTCGCCTCCTTCAGCTCATTTCATGCCTAAAAAATTGTATGTTACTGTAACACTTACTTTTCTATAGCCACTGTCTTTTTCCAGTGACCTTACACGGTCTCTGGCCAAGCTCATTGAGAAAATAAATCCAAGATGGTGGATGAGGTGTGACACATGTTGATTATACATCTGTGTAGACAGCTCACTCTTTTTGGGAGCAGATCTATTGACTAGCATCATGTGATGGAGGAAACATTGACTTAGCATCATTTTCATCTGTCACGTCTCTTTGTAAAAGCACTCGGACAGCTTATGAGCAATGAAATAAATCCAGCCAGAGTAAGAAATTGTGTCGGACGTTCCCTGGTGACAGCAGTCTTTCTCTGTGACTGACAGCGCTAGTTCAGGATACAAGCTAGTAATCAATACGGAGCACAGCCTTTCACTGGCGCTGTGGGCCGCCCTACGATGGATGGTTTTGACGGGCCGGTCAACCGCTGTTGGCGGGTCAAGAGGTAGGGAACACTTCCCCAAGACCTCCGATGGGAAATCTTATTTAACCAACCCAACCCAACAACATGGAGTTATTTGAGTAGCGATATGTAACGACAGTCACATCCTCGGAGACTTGAACCGTTAAATTGTCTTATACGGTACAGCCGGGCCCCAAAATACAGTACATCCCCTTATGGCGTCTTTTATTGACCGTCCAGGAAATCGGTCTCCTCCTTACAGCGGTACTGAATGACCGGAGGTATTAAACATCAAGGCCTCGTATAAAAGGATTTTCATTAGCTTGCAGGTCTGCAGACAGCGAATTGATCAGAGCTCAGATAAGAATGATAGTGAAATGGAAGGGGATGAAATGGTTGCTTGGGTATATGGGGGTGTGATATTACATTTGATTAAATGTCCCTGAAGATGGGCGCTTAATCAGTAACCTGGTTTCACATAATTGAATGTACGTACTAGCTGAGACACTAGGGCTTAGTTTCTTTTGAGCCGTTATGAGGTGGGTGCCTTGTACAGTCTTAAGGTGCTCAATTAGGGATTGGTGCTATTATAAGATCAGATTTTGGCAAATGTGTCTGCCTGTTTCGACTCAGACATAATTAAAGATGTATGTTATTGCTCTTACTCAGATTTGTGTTATTTGAGACTTAAAACTGAGTTCTTTAAAATATTTCGTTCCGATTCTAACATTTTCATATTTTTTAATAGTCAAAAAACATCTGGGATGCCATGTTTAGGGTATAACATCTCAGGAACCATGATTTCTAGCTTTGTTCAAATTGGTAGATTGGTAGAAAAACGTGTTCCCTTCAAGTCCAAGAGGTTCAGAGTCTCATCAGGATAGAAATATTTTCAAAACTAGCCTCTAAAGTAGGTAGAAAGTGAAAAACGTGTAGACGAATGAGTGGTAATTGGGTCTTAATTGTGGTAATTAAAGGCTAAAGATACAAATAAAAGTGGTTTGATGGTAAAACACACATTTTGATTGACTCTTTTGTCTCTTTTATGTCCCTACAGGGCCAGTTCTAGACATTGGAAGGCCCTAGGCAAAATTTATGTTGGAGGCCCCCCGAGCCACACCCCTCCTAATAAAAAGCATTTAAACAAATTTGATTCCTAACCTTTTTAAGCAGCATCTGCTATATACACACTTTTATATATCTTTTTATTATTTTTCCATATTAATCAATCTTTAGCTAAGGTAATCTCTTATTTGTTTGTTGAGGACGCTATCATGGCCATCATTTTTTTTTTTTTCTTAGCAATAATTTGTTCGATAATTCATTCACAGTAACACACACACCAACTGTGTGAACAGTTTTGCCTACTCTATGCAGTAAAATAAAAAATAAATAAATAAATAAAACATCACATAGCCAAAAAATAATTACAAATGAACACTTCCCAGACAAAACTTCAGAAAATTAACATCAGTGCCTTAATCATTTTTTTGGACAGGATTTCCCCCTCCTATTGAAGCACTGTAGACTATATTGTCATGTTATATATTGCAGTTCAATACCTCAAATATGCACAATATACACAAATCAACTGCTACTGAAAGTGAAAGAGACAAACTACTAAGCAGATATATGCTTATTTTTCAAAAAATATAACAACAGTATTTACGAAGACTGAAATTAGAGCAATAATGTACACAAATCAGCAGAAATTAGAAGATACAGGGAGTTGAGGGACGTTTTTGAAAACATTCAAATGCTATAGTGTGTTTGCCCTTGAATACAAACTTCTTTCCTTTTACTTTAGTATTTTGCTAGTCGGCTCCAGACGTGATGTCATTCACTGTACGTGTGAATTCAAAGTGTCTACAGTCTGGACGCGTTGACGGACGCACTTTTACACTCATAATAACCCAGCAAATGATCTATCCCGAAATTATGCTGATCGACAGAATACATTACAATCACTCCAAAATATGTGATGACAACTCACACACCTTCATTATGAGCTGCACTTCTTTGCGTGCCTGTTTAGCCTTTCGCTTAGCAGCCCTCGAAGGTGTTCGTTTCGGCTCCATCATAATTCAATGACTTAAAGCCATTGATCCCAATGTTTCATACTGTATGTCCTGAAGGTGGGACCCACTTTGATACGGTGACAATAGTTGGTTTCATTATGGGTGAGTGACAATTCATCTATATCCAGTGCACAAAGAGCCTAGTATTTTGCTGCCCATCTTGATTGGTGGACTATCGATTAGGGAGTGTTACGGTCATGGAGGCCCCTCATCAAAGCCCGAGGCCCTAGGCAGTTGACAAAAAAAAAAGTTGGTAAAAAGTGAAAAATGTCTAAACCATTCAGTGGTAATTGTGTCTTAATTGTGTTCATTAAAGGGTTAGTTCACCCAAAAATGAAAATTCTGTCATTAATTATTCACCCTTGTGCCGTTTTACACCCGTAAGACCTTCGTTGATCTTCAGAACACAAATTAAGATATTTTTGTTGAAATCCGATGGCTCCGTGAGGCCTACATAGGGAGCAATGACATTTCCTCTCTCAAGATCCATAAAAGTACTAAAAACATATTTAAATCAGTTCATGTGAGTACAGTGGTTCAATATTAATATTATAAAGCGACGAGAATATTTTTGGTGCGCCAAAAAAAAACAAAATAACGACTTATTTAGTGATGGCTGATTTCAAAACACTGCTTCAGGAAGATTCGGAGCGTAATGAATCAGTGTGTCGAATCATGATTCGGATCGCTTGTCAAACCGCCAAACTGCTGAAATCACGTGACTTTGGCGCTCCAAACTGCGGATTCGACACACTGATTCATAACGCTCCGAATCTTCCTGAAGCAGTGTTTTGAAATCGGCCATCACTAAATAAGTCGTTTTTTTTTTTTTTTTTTTTGGTGCACCAAAAATATTCTCGTTGCTTTATAATATTAATATTGAACCACTGTACTCACATGAACTGATTTAAATATGTTTTTAGTACATTAATGGATCTTGAGAGAGGAAATGTCATTGCTCCCTATGTAGGCCTCACGGAGCCATCGGATTTAAACAAAAATATCTCAATTTGTGTTCCGAAGATCAACGAAGGTCTTAAGGGTGTGGAACGACATGAGGGTGAGTAATAAATGACAGAATTTTCATTTTTGGGTGAACTAACCCTTTAAAGATTAAAGATACCAATAAATGTGTTTTGATTGCAAAAACAAATTTTGATTGATTTTTTTGATTGATTTCCTATCATGAAGAAAATTGGTGGATTGGTAGAAAAATGTGTTCCCTTCAAATCCAAGTGGTTCAGAGTCTCATCAGGGAAGAACAATTTTCGAAACTGGCCCCTAAAGTTGGTAAAAAGTGAAAAATGTCTAAGCTAGTGAGTGGTGATTGTGTCTTAATTGTGTTCATTAAAGACTAAAGATACTAATAAAGGTGTTTTGATTGTAGAACAAATTTTGATTGATTTTTTTTTTTGTTTGTTTGTTTCCTACCATGAAGAAAATTGGTGGATTGGTAGAAAAACGTGTTTCCTTCAAATCCAAGTGGTTCAGAATCTTATCAGGGAAGAAATATTTTCAAAACTGGCTCCTAAAATTGGTAAAAAGTGAAAAACGTCTAGATGAGTGAGTGGTAACTGGGTTTTAATTGTGTGTAAGTTTTAATTTAATTGTCCCTATTATGATGAAAATGCTAAGGCAAATATCACTACTACTGTCGCTCAAACTAAGAGTTAGTGATATGAACAAAAATTGGGTATATCATAGCAACACCCTAGCATCATATCGGTGAGTTTTGTACCGTACTGTATGTAAAAATCTAGTTTTAATGATCATGAATGTGATCAATCCCTCATGACGTGTCATCTTTTTCCCACCGCAGTGCCCGGGGCCCCCCCTCGACGTGTGGAGGTCGAGGTGCTCAACTCCACCGCCATCAAGGTGATGTGGCGCTCCCTGTTGCCAGGGAAACAGCACGGGCAGATCCGCGGGTACCAGGTGCACTACGTCCGTGTCGAGAACGGTGAATCCCGCGGCCTGCCCCTCATCAAGGACGTCATGCTAGCCGATGCACAGGTATGTTAGCGCGATTATTAATGTTTCGGCAACAAATGGCTAGTTAACTGGGAGCCAATTAGCTATTTTTATGGTACTGTTGCAGCAAAAAGCTTGCCAGTTTAATGCACACATGGCCACTGCAACAAACGTATGAAAATCCTTTTATAAATAATTTAATCTGTGAAGTTCTTTTATAGCCTCTAGAATGCTTTCCACAAGCAGTCCAAAACATCTTATCAGCCATTAGAATTGCACGGTTTAGTCAAACCTCTAATAAGTTTAACCTCTAAGGCTCTAGTGTCATAGATAAAGTCAACAAAAGCTGATTATGTATGCCGTATTAAGTGCCCCGAGAGCTCCACAAAAACACGAGGCACTTGAGCATTGCGGTCACAATTCAGACTTGATTTAAAAGCACAAGCAGCAAAAAAAAAAAAAAGAAAGAAAGAAAGAAGAAAAAGCAACTGAGCGCCTCTGGCTGCAACCTAAAATTATAATACAAGCTTCTGTCATGAAAACAGCAGTGAAATTACAGATACGAGGCGCCTTATTCTCCTCACAGCTGCAAATATTACAGCTTTGAACAAACCGTGACTAAAGCTTTTGAATTTATGCCTCTTATGTTTATGACGGAATCGTTTACAGTCGTCAGTTAAGTGTGAATCAGTTGATATTCTACTGATATCTGGGTCATAATACAATGATTCTGTGTTTAATCTGTACAAACGCTGACAGATTGTGATCTTCTACTGGTTTGTTTCTCTTTATCTGCATTGGAATTGAATTTTATGAATAGAAAGTGTAAGTTTAGTAAATATTAGTATTGTAGTATATTTTATATAGTAAATATAAATAATTTAGTAAATATGTCATCTCATATAGAATAATTTTTAAATATTTAAATGATATTATTAAATTTTTGAATAAATTATTTATAATTTAAATATCTTAAAAATTCTCTACGTAAAAATGTTAGTATTGTGAGGTAAAATATTGCAAGTTTTTCAGTGTAATTAAGTCAATAAATAGTCGTGTCTTATTCATTCGTAA